>NC_047520.1:5160012-5460012 GCF_902827115.2 Pseudochaenichthys georgianus
CACACACCCAGACACACACACATACATAGACACACACATAGATACACAAATACACACACATAGACAGACAAACACACACATGCACACACAGACACACATAGATATACACACACACAGATATACACACACACACACACACATACATAGACACACATAGATACACGTATACAAACACAGGCACACACATGCAGACACACACAGATACGCACATACACACATACATACATACATAGGCACACACACACACACACACACACACACACACACACACATATATACATAGACATACACACATAGACAGACAGACGCACACATGCACACACATATACAGTACGCACAGACACACAAACGGATAATTAATACATTTTAGACATACATTTCAGATTAAAACTTTGTTATCAATCGTCACAACTTCTTTCAGCACTCGTGACTACTAGCGACTACTACTAGCTGTGCTACTCATGCACTGAGTTAACGGTGCCCTGAGATCGTTCAGTGCACGTACAGTATATCCACACAAGTCACAGGTGCATGGGTTATGCTGACATTTCCAGTATAGTATGTTGGTGATGAGCGGACTTTAACAGCACGTTGTCTGAGTTGCTCAGCTTACAGGAGCAAAGTGTTATTGTAATAGTAGTATTTTTGCAACATTAGCTGTAGATGGACACACACACACGGGCATGGTGGAGAAAACAAATGTATGCTATTTTAGACGGCTCCACTCCTGTAGAGCCACACGACAAGTAGTATCTGAGCTTTGTCGGCATGTTACTCTTTAGTTCAGTTTCATTCATTTAGTTGCATGTGTAGCTAAACATATTTCTGTTTCCTTAGAGTTTTCTTTGGAATGAATCCTGACCGAGGGTCCAAGGCTGAGATGAAGGGGAAGAAACGGCACCACATTCCTCCAAAACTGTCGAAGCTCGTGACTGAGCTGAAGAAATTTGACTGGCACATGTGAGCATTCCTCAAAGCTCAAAACAGAACTTTTTGGACTGGACTTTTGGACTGAACATCCCAACACACACAAAAAACAGTTTACTTTTTTTTTTTTTTTGTCGTCACTGCATGAAGGCTCCTCCTTCCTCACTGACAGGTGAGCCAGTAGGGTGCAACAGCAGTGGCAAACAGTGGGAGAAATTTATTACATTACATTGCATTGCATTGCATTTAGCTGACGCTTTTATCCAAAGCGACTTACAATAAGTACATTCGACCAGGAAGACACAACCTTGAAGAAAACAGAATCATAAAGTACATCAGGTTTCATAGAGCCAAACATTTCAAGTGCTACTCAACTGGCTTTAGATAAGCCAGTCCTTTATTAGTATATAAGTGCTTTATAACTACTAATTTGATCTTGAGGCGCACATGTCCACACAGCCCGACCTCTAACATCATGGTGTTAAGAAAAAGGTTATTGTTGCTGTTATTTTACATACTTGAATGTATGATCATGTTAGGGTTTTACAATTGTATGGAAATGTATTTTTAAAAAAAAACCATTTGTATGGCACTCAGGTAGCGAGGGGTACAATTATTGCCCTCCACCACAGATTCTTTGGGTTCAAATCCCCCATGTTCGGGGGAGGGAAGTTGGGAGGGGGATATTTGTCATTGCATGTTCTCCTACAGGTTGGGGCAGCGGGGAATGTTGAGTTTTATGGAAAGAAATAAATACATTTTGTTCAATTTCTATATATTGTGCTTTATTCAGTGTGCTTGAAAGTGTAATTGTTATTTATTTAGGATTTTATTTTTATTTTTAATCCCACGATTTAAAAAAGAAAAAAGATATTAGGATTGACGGAAGTGTCTGTAAATAGTACATACTAAGGACTGTTAAAATACGGAATTATCCGTATTAGGATTAACAGAAGTGTAAGTAAATATTACAGAAAAAGTCTTGTAAATCTACAGAAATATCCGTTAAAGGGTTGACGGAAGTGTCCGTGGAATAACGGACAATGTCCTGGCAGCAAATTACCAGCACTTTGTCCGTTTTTTTACGGGTTTTTTTTTTACAGTGCATGGTGTGTATTCAATTATTTAGTTCCCTGTGCTTCAATATTACAAACATTGTTCATAGACAGAGAGGGTGGGTATAATTTGAGAGGAAATCTACATTTTAAACAACTCAAGGTCAGAACAACTCGGACAAGTATGTGCATAATAATCAATGTAATGCAATGGTTTGGAGCAGGAGTTAAAAAACAAACCTCAAATATAATTCAGTTTAAAAGGATGTACAGAAACACTTTTTTGGAAAACTATGAGAATGAAGAAAGGTGATTGAAGATGATACATTATTGTAAATGTATGTATAAATGTAAATATGTAAGTAGGAATAACTTGCAGAAATGATTTAAAGGATAATCATTGATGAAGCAAGGGATGTGAATTAATAAGCATTTGCTTCCTCCTGCTCCCTTTCGGACAAATATCTCATGTTCCGATTAACCCAGCTTCCCCAAATGTCTTTCTTTTTGGTGTCTATATACGCCGGGATCCGGAGTCGTGGATGATCCTGCGGTCCTGTGCCCTGGATCACGAGCCCTGGATCTTGAGTCGTGGCTGTGGTCCTGGATCATCGGTCCTGGATGGATATCCTCGTGGATTCATCTTCCTATTATACACACATGCATTTCCAAACATTTGGACTACCTATGTTGTAAATGTATTAGGGTGTCGTATTGTCATACTGATATTTTGTACAAACTGTGAAGTCCACTGAGACAAATGTAACATTTGTGATATTAGAGACAAGGCTTTTAGTGACAATCATGTATTGGTTTAAAAAAAAAAAAAAGTCTAAATATGATATTTGGCCTCAAATCATCTGAGGCCTGGCGCCCCCCCCTGCGATCTTTGGCGCCCCCCCAAGCATACACGCCAACCCTCCCGATTTTCGCGGGAGACTCCCAATTTCATTGCCCTCTCCCGGTTTCCTCTGGGGTCATATTTCTCCCGCATTTCTCCCGATTTCTGACAAAATCAGATTTACATTTACTCAGGACTGTTTCCACTCTGACTTTAATACAGCTACACCAAACATACAGTTTGGTTTCCATGGTAGCACGTGCAACTGAAAGTCTGAGAGGGTGAGGAAGATAGTCACAGAAAACAGAACAAGAATCGACAACTCGACCCTCTGCTCTCACCTTTCCTGTCCAGCCCACACTATGCTCCATCAAGGATGGTGCTACAGGCAGCTAGGCAGTGCACTTAGAACTACAATAAGCAATAAGCGCCCCCAGGTTGGGAACCACTGCACTAGACAGCATGATTTGCTGAATACACATAGCACCATTATTAGCCACATATTCTCACCATTGTAGCAGATTAATTTATTATCTTCAGCGCAAGATTCAACATCTCATTTGCAATCATCATTCTCATCCATCTCAACACAGTTCTCAGAATCTTTTGGCTCTCCATTTTCCCACAGTGCCTCAGATTCTTTGTACTCCACCCCCGGCAGAGACCAGCGCCATTTCATTTCATTTCAAACCTTTATTTATACAGATAAAATCTCATTGAGATCATTGATCTCTTTTCCAAGGGAGACCTGCTCAAGTAGTTCCACATGAAACATAAAAACATAAATAGAACAACAAAAGGACATCATACAGCATCATTTACAAAATTATCCACATAGGTACCAATAGCTTCTGATTGACTAGCATCCAACCGAGCTTTAAAAACATTTAGTGGCACCAGATTGTTCAGTTTCCATTTAATTTGCAGACTATTCCAAGACAGAGGAGCTGCATCTAAAAGCTGTCTTCCCTAAGACAGTCCTAGCAGTTGGCACATTTAATAAAACCACAGCATTTTGCCATGGTTTGTTGCCGCCTCTTTTGGTGTGCATGTGCAGTCCAATCCAGGGGCCTGTAGTCTGTGAAGAGTTACGCATTCTCTCCATGTCTCTCATGTTAGACACTGGTGCCAGGTCAGTGAAATGCTCTCTGCAATAGCTCTGGGCTTCATACCAGGACATTTCCTTTCGAATGAAGTGGTACTCATAGAGGTGACATGTGAAGATGAAACACTGACCTAAAAACAGAAGGAAACAAATAAAAACATATATATATATATATATTAGAAATCTTATTTCAAATGTGGGCTTTAAATGTAGATTGAAAGGTATTGATTTTAGAACGAAAAATGTAAGCAGATGATCCACTCACCCATCAGAATGAGCACAAAAAGACTCCACTGCATCTTTGCTCTGTTAGATGAAACTGATATGACACAATTCTTCCAGGTTATAAAAAACACTCCTTCGGAAAGTGTTGTCTAATAAGGAAGGGGATGATAAGAAATATACAAACCACATGTAAGTTACTTGTAAAATACACATAAAGAAAAACTGTCGTATACGAAAATGAAGATAATCTATATAAAAGCAGATGTTCTGGTGTTTATGATGATTATAATCATGCACATTGTTTAGAGTATAGGTGAGGTCCTAATAATGTATTCCGGTAAATTACTCTGACCTCACTAATTGACCTGACCGAAGTTACTGAGTCTATGTAAGTTTACTGCTTGGCTCAGATCCACCAACGTCAGCAAGATCTCATCTCTATTAACTCCCCGAAGAACCAGGTTCAATTAACTGCTGTTTCTATTCAGACAACTCTTTTTAATCTGTTTAAGGGATCCCGAAGGACTTTGGTATCAGTGAATGGGGTGTGTTCCTACCTAAACATGTGTGTGGCAGGGTGCAGTCTTACCTTTGAAGCAGGAGAGGAGAGCACAGATTTTCCCTTTTATTGTCCCAATCCAAAAGGTGAGATCAGTTTATTGAAGAAAAATAGGTCCAAACCAATACAGAGTCTTTACCTTTTAAACACATTATAATCATACAAAACATATCAAAATGGGGTTATATATTTTTTATCTAAAACCTTAATTCATATTCATTTTATTCCCGTGCGTACGCCTTCCGGGTAGAGTCTAACCATTAGTTATATGTATCCTGTACGTTCTAACAACGTCTTCCAGGTAGAGTCTAATCATGTATATGTATCCTGTACGTTCTAACAACGTCTTCAGGTAGAGTCTAACCATGTATATGTATCCTGTACGTTCTAACAACGTCTTCCAGGTAGAGTCTAACCATGTATATGTATCCTGTACGTTCTAACAACGTCTTCCAGGTAGAGTCTAACCATGTATATGTATCCTGTAACGTTCTAACAACGTCTTCCAGGTAGAGTCTAATCATGTATATGTATCCTGTACGTTCTAACAACGTCTTCCAGGTAGAGTCTAATCATGTATATGTATCCTGTACGTTCTAACAACGTCTTCCAGGTAGAGTCTAATCATGTATATGTATCCTGTACGTTCTAACAACGTCTTCCAGGTAGAGTCTAATCATGTATATGTATCCTGTACGTCCTAACAACGTCTTCCAGGTAGAGTCTAATCATGTATATGTATCCTGTACGTCCTAACAACGTCTTCCAGGTAGAGTCTAATCATGTATATGTATCCTGTACGTCCTAACAACGACTTCCAGGTAGAGCTAAATAGTGTTATTTATTTTATTCCTGTACGTTCTAACAACGTCTTCCAGGTATATCTTACCGAGAGCCATCTAACCCAGCTCTCAGGGCCAGAGCTTACCGGGAGAGAGTATACCAGGGTTTCCCCCCCTCTCTCCCCGACGAAATCCAAAAAAGCCAGTCTTTTTATGCTCAAAAAACCGGATAGAAACCCCACAAACACCTCCTCTATACCCAATCAACATATTCTATTGGCTCTGGCATAAGACACACCTTCCCAAGTTTGTGTAAAACAAAACATGACTAGACATATTCTATGGCTATGACATAACCACCCTTTTGAGGCCTCAATGTGTTTGTCCTTAAGTCCGGAGCCCCCCTCCCTGCAGTGAGAGGAGAGGAAAGAAACTGCCTACTCTCTTATCAGAGAGTAAGGCATAAATCATTATAGGTCTTAAACTCAACTTAACAAACCACTTTGTTTGTTTATGCTGTAAATATAGAAAAACCTAAAATATGAAGCATTTTCATTGTGGGTTATACAAGAATATAATTGATTATATTTGATTATAACTAACTTTCGTTTTAAGTATTCAACATACTATGAAGCTCTCAACACCCTCTTTTTAAAACGCAAAGTTATAAAACAGCAACAACTAAAATTGTAAGCATACCTACATATTCAAAAACCATCAAGAAGCATTCTCATTATGGGTTCATACAAGAATATGATTTATCATATATGATTTATAATTAACTTTCGTTTTAAGTATTTATTCCATACTATGAAGCTCATAACAACATGCGATATATAAAACGAGAGGAACCAGTTACAATACGCAAGTGTGAATCAGTCAATTCCTGCCACACAAGGGTATGGCAACCTAAACATTTATTATAAAGAGTTTCTGTAACTGTGTCCACCCATTACATTACATTACATTGCATTTAGCTGACGCTTTTATCTAAAGTGACTTACAATAAGTACATTCGACCAGGAAGACACAACCTTGAAGAAAACAGAATCATATAAGTACATCAGGTTTCAAAGAGCCAATCGTTTCAAGTGCTGCTCAACTGGCTATAGATAAGCCAGTCCTTTATTAGTATATAAGTGCTCTGTTAGCAGTTCTTTGTTAGTAATTCTATCGCTCGAGGTGGAGTCGAAAGAGATGAGTTTTCAGTCTGCGCCGGAAGGTGTGTGAGCTTTCTGCTGTCCTGATGTCAATGGGGAGCTCATTCCACCATTTTGGAGCCAGGATAGCAAACCCACGTGTTTCTGCTGATGGGAACTTGGGTCCCCCTCGCAGCGAGGGTGCAGCGAGTCGTTTGGCTGATGCAGAGCGAAGTGCACGCGCTGGGGTGTACGGTTTAACCATGTCCTGGATGTAGGAAGGGCCAGATCCATTCGCAGCATGGTATGCAAGTACCAGTGTCTTGAAGTGAATTCTAGCAGTTACACCAGGGGTGCCCAACCAGTCGATCGCGAGATGTGTCTAAAAATAGAACAACAATATTCAGTTGTATCGTTAATGTCCTATAACATAATCTTCCTGTGCCAGAATAATGCACTTGAACGCATCAAAGCTTTGTGATTGGCCGGCGTGACCCCATGTGTCGGGGCGTGGCTTGTGGGCAGTGGGCACTAGTTCGCTGACGTTGTCCGTGTCAACAGGAGTGACAGTCCGCACACACACACAAGACCGCAATGGCAGAAGCAAAAAAGCCCCAAATATATAATTTTCACTCCGAGTGGGAGGATGATCATTTTTGTATCTATTCCAATTCAAAGTCCATCTGTCTCATCTGCAATGCGATCGTGGCTTTATCGAAGAAGGGTCTTTTAGGAGCGGCATTTCAAAACAGTGCACAAACGCTAGGGAGGGGCCTGAAAGAACAGCTAAATGCACAGCAGTCCACCAGGCCCAACAACAAGAGCAAGGCTGCTACCTAGCATCTTATCGTGTCAGTCACGTTCTTGCGAAACACATGAAGTCTTTCAAAGATGGCGAAGTTGTGAAAGAAGCATTCCTGGAGGCTGCCGATGCGCTTTTGGGGGACAGTAAAAATAACAGTAGCATTTCAACAGGTTTTTGAATACAAACTCAAGTATACCGTTATTAATCAGCTGTAAGTTTTAGTTTGTTTGAACTTATTCATTATAATTATTGTACAAAATGGTATAAGAATGCAAACATTAAGATCTGTTCTGTTTAAATTGATTATAGTCTATTATCAATTCAGGTTAAGAAACTAGTGTTGCTTGCATCCTATTTTAAAGGCATTTCTTTTTATAATCTACTAAAATGCAACAAAAAAAGGTTTTGATTCTATTAATTTTGTCTTTTTTATTGCACTGTTGCAGCAGATTCCTGTGTAGCTTCAGATCTGAGTTGTCTTATTAGTAAGCCTCATTTATACTTTTGTAGCAACACTATTTTTATATAATGGCAAAGAAAGGGTTCAGAGTCTTTTCTTTTTTCCTGTCATATGTGGCAGCACTGTTCAATGTTTCTTGAAAACATTACCCACTGTAGTGACGTGTGAATAAACTCCAACTCTGTATCAACAACACTGTTGTGTAACTTCAGTTAAATACTTGTATGTGTGTAGATTAGAAAGAGGAAAGATAAAGGATCTGCAGTATTTTATGAAGTATTAATCGTACGAAGGTCAGTTTTATACAAGTAGAAGTGTGTATTTACCTGGTAGTAGGCTGTCAGTAATGGCTACGCCTCTCTATTTGGACTGGTTGATCTCGGCAGACTGGCAACTTTAAAAGTAGCTCTCGGTTCAAAAAAGGTTGGGCACCCCTGAGTTACACCCTTCGTGAAAGTTATAGAGAATGAAATGATTAGAAAGTATACTAGAAATTAGAAATACTGAAGGAAAAAAAGATACATTCACAATATAATGTGGACTCCTTTTAAAATGTAAAACGCATGTAACGCACAATAAATATCTCTAAGAACCAATACACTCTATCAAAAATAAGAGACATCGGTTAAACTTACGCTGGTTTCTTCTCTCCTCGCTTCACTCTCTGCGTCGTACTGGTTTACACTTCTCCCAATAGACGTTTAATATGTCGCTAATTTACTGCCAGCATTTGAATATTGCAACAGAAAATATTAAGATCTCTGTTGTGAACATTGATCCAAAGCAGAAGTCCATATCAGCTATGACAGGACATTTACATACAGTAAAGTAATGGAAAAAAACAGAGGTGGGACACGGAAAGCTGACTGTCCAACAAACATGGTTTGAAAAAATGCTGAAAACTACACTGATGAAAAGTTTGGAAATAACTACAGAAATACAATTCATATCAAGCGGATGTGTTTAACAACAGGGAGAATACAGTTTGAACCAATTAAACCCAAATATCGTATCTTTTTTTATTTGTTTTACAGTCCAGAGTGTGTTTGTTTCGACCCATGGCGAAATATGAACCGAGTCATTGCTTTGTAATCAGCTTAATTTTAATCTACTTTTTATATATGTATTTATGATTTATTCAGTTGTATATTTCTTTTTGCTTTGATTTTTTTTTTACTTACCTATACTTTATGTAAAGATATGAGGTTTATATTCTGAGAAAAATGCCTCTGTTAATTAAATAAGAAAAATAAAAAAGAATAATGTAAGTGACCCTGGAGCAGCACGCCTGTTAAATAGACTGCATTTTATACGTTTTACATAAACAAGTCAGCATTCACCCGTTGTCACCTATTCATACAGAGGCAGAAATTAACATTCACACACATTCAAGCACCGTTTAGTCTTACGTCTAAAGGGGTTTCTTACGGGAGAACGGAGACAATAACATACAACAACCAATACATTGAGGCAGTCGGAATAGAAGTGGTTGCAGTGGTGGTTCTAGACTAATTTTACTAGGAGGGGCCGTGATGGGGTCACTAATCTAATGAGAGGCATTTGTAATGCAGGAAGAAGGAGATTTAAAATGTTTTTGTTTAAAGTCATAGCGCATAATAAAGCATAAATACCATTATTGGTGTTTGAATAAGTAACAGAGTTTGTGTCAATGACTTTGCTATAATTTTATTTTATTGTTTTAATTTGGCCCAAGATACAGAAGAATACAAAGAAGTTTGGGATAATAAATACATTATTTATGCAGCCACACATAGTTTTTATTTCATTTCTTGATACTTGTTGGTAATTTTTTTAGTCACAACATTTCTTTCAGTAACTTACTTCTTAAATGACATCACTGAAATAAAGTACTTAGTATTTTACATTAATTTAATTATCATAGATTGTTATTTTTCACTTGACACAAGAACCTGTTCCTTTTCAAATATGCACACATTTGAATTCCTAGCTTCCAGTTTCTTCGACCAAAGACTCGTGATTTTAAATACATTATATATCTGTTGTACTTTCCCTCTTTACCAAGCCAGTCTGATTGAATGATTGAACAGAGTTTTGTTCTCCATGTTAAAAAAAACCCTCAACCTTCTACGACCTGAAAGCTTAAAGGACCAATCAAACATATAGACATAATGGTCTAAGCAATGTATTACTGCCCAAATAAAGCTTTAGTGGCAGGCGATTCCAAACTTTTGAATTTGATCAGAAATATGTGATTGGGATGTATTAGTGATTCAGATAAGTTCAAAGTTTATCCACCAGAGAGCAGCTACATTTTTTTTTTTTTAACAACCTAACTGTCCTTATAGATTCATATGTTAAAATTGTAATAAAACAACAAGTGAACTCTTATTTTTGTATGTCCTGTGGGCAAAAGACAAACATTAAATTAACACCTTTCCTAGCTTTTTTAATCAATTGACAGCACTAACATCAACACATTCATTACCATCATGGTCATATCTCAATGAACCGGAATCATATTTTCCCAAACATGACACAAAATGGCTCTTACACCGGCCCCTAATTAGGCGCATTCACACCGCAGTACTTTTCCCAAAAAGGTTCATGAGAACTCTTTAGTTCTCATGAACTAAGTACAGATCGCGTTCACACCGGAATAAGTCCTTGGGGGTGGATTAGGCAAATGAAGCCGGTCACTTCTTCTTCTTCTGCTTTGGGTTTACTGGCAGGCCGCAAACCACTTCACGGCGTATACTGCCGCCCAAAGTCCCCGGCCGGAAGTCCCCGGAGTTGGGGACTGGCTTCAGTAGAAGCTGCTGGGAGTCCCAGCAGCTTCTACTGAAGCCTTCCGAGTAAATCGCCAGAACGCCGACACCTCCTTATCTCCACCGCTCCCATGTTTTATTTTGTGTTGCCATAAGCTAGTCTCTCTGCGTTTCTGCGCTGGGCTAATGCTAATGCTAATAATGCTAATGCAAGGATAATAAAATGGCGGCTTCACAAAACTTTTTGGGAGTTTTACGGGGCGTGGTTTGCAATCCGCCCAGCCAATCAGACAAAGGAACCTTTTTCTCCCACGAAAGTCCCTGCTCTCTAGCAGGGACGGAAAAGGAGGTGAAAAGGTTCTCATGAACTAATTTTAGTTCCGGCCTTTTTTGGTGTGAACGCAACATTTCGGAAATATATCGGAACTAAAGTGGGAAAAGTACTGCGGTGTGAACGCGCCTAATGTTAGTGACAGGCTAAGAATTTCCACAAAAAACCCAATCATACAGAATGTAAGTCTGAATGACATACAACTGAGCCGAACAATGCAGGTGACGATCCTGAGAACTGTGTGGTAATTTCAGACAAAAAAAATTGTAGCGATTACCATTGTTATGGTAGACTTAAATGTATCTGCTACAATGGTGAGTATATGTCACTATTAACGCTATATCAATGATACCATACTGTGTAACAATAGTTGACAGATAACTAATGTGTCTCCATTGCTTCAGAAGTTTTCATCACACCAAGCTCCGTGTCACAGGGGCACTGGCCCCTGTTGGCCTCCCCTAAAACCGCCCATGCCTAACGTCATGGCACATGAAAAAACTTAAAATACCATTATTGGTGTTTGATATACAGTAACAGAGTTTGTGTCAATTACTTTGTTACTATTTTATTTTATATCTGTAGTTACTTTGGCCCAAGATAGAGAAGAATACAATAAGCACATTATTTATGAAAAACTTAGTTTTTATTGTATTTCTTAATATTTGTTGGGATTTGTTTAAGTTACAACATTTGTTCCAGTAACTTACTTGTTAAATTATATTACTGAAAAAAAGCACAGTAACTTAGTATTTTACATTAATTGCATTATCATATGTATTATGGGCCACAGGGGGGTCCAAGCTCTGTTTCACAGGCCCCTGTTTGACACCCCTAGAAGTGCCTATGACTACACACAAGACATGTTGGTTTAAACCAGGGGTGCCCAACCTTTTTTGAACCGAGAGCTACTTTTAAAGTTGCCAGTCTGCCGAGATCTACCAGTCCAAATAGAGAGGCGTAGCCATTACTGACAGCCTACTGCCAGGTAAATACTTGTATAAAACTGACCTTTGTACGATTAATACCTTGTAAAATACTGCAGATCCTTTATCTTACCTCTTTCTAATCTACACACATAGGCTACAAGTATTTAACTGAAGTTGCACAACAGTGTTGTTGATACAGAGTTGGAATTTATTCACATGTCACTACAGTGGGTAATGTTTTCAAGAAGCATTGAACAGTGCTGCCACATATGACACAGGAAAAAAAGAAAAGACTCTGAACCCTTTCTTTGCCATTATATAAAAATAGTGTTGCTACAAAAGTATAAATTAGGCTTACTAATAAGACAACTATGAAGCTACACAGGAATCTGCTGCAACAGTGCAATAAAAAAGACAAAATTAATAGAATCAAACCCTTTTTTTGTTGCATTTTAGTAGATTATAAAAAGAAATGCCTTTAAAATAGGATGCAAGCAACACTAGTTTCTTAACCTGAATTGATAATAGACTATAATCAATTTAAGTTTGCATTCTTATACCATTTTGTACAATAATTATAATGAATAAGTTCAAACAAACTCAAACTTACAGCTGATTAATAACGGTATCTAACTTGAGTTTTTATCATATCAAAAACCTGTTGAAATGCTACTGTTATTTTTATTACGCATCGGCAGCAATACTTTATGTGTTACGCAAGAACGTGACTGACACGATAAGATGCTCTGGTAGCAGCCTTGGGCTGAAGTCGAATAGTCCATTTAGCTTAGGAACCTTCCTAAAGGAGTGAAATGACCCGGAAGTCCCTCAGTGGCAGCCATGATAAGTGCCGTTCGAATTCTCTAGAATGATGAGAATGATAGGAAAGGAGGTTTCAAACTTTCTTTATAACCTCCTTTAGCTTAGGAACCACTGGACCTCCCTAACAGACAGGAGAAGCGAAAATGCTGCCCCACAATGCCGTGCAGCCGCAGCATTTGCCGTCACTCAACAGTCGGCCGTTCACGGAAACAACCAATTATGACCGAGAAATTATATCATGAAAGTTACGGTGCTTATTAAGCATTTTAAAACGTAGGTGGTAAGTTGTCAAAGTGCTTTGTTTTGAACGTTCATCAGTATTATAATCAAAAAGAGAAATATGAACGTTAGTTTTCACTGAAATTATCAAATAAAGTCAACATTTCAGTCTTCACTGAGCTGTGTGGGGTTTGTTCAACTTTTAAAAGATGTTTGAATGGTGATATACACAGTGATAGATGTTAAGGACTAACGTTTATAATAAATACATTTGTATTGATTTTAAGATTTTTTCGTACAATCATACGTATTGGGATCATTTGTATTAATGTGGACCGGAGGGAGAGGGTGACGAGCAGAAGTTTCACTTTCCTTTTTTATTTCAATTCCAACTTTGGTCATGAAGAATATGTTTCTCTGTTGTCCACGTTCATAAAGCAAAGCAGCAGCATCAGAGCACGGTGCAGTCTCTAGATGAGTCCCTCGTTCTTATTGAACATCCATGTTGTCGTCCGCTGTATAGAAAACTGTGGTTTCCATAGTTTCCCCACAGCAGCAGACACACAAAATGACGTCCGCTGGCGCATCATAAACACGTTGGATAGTGAAAGTGCATTCGGATTCTCTAAAGTACCGCAGTCTATTCTCCTAAATCCTTTTGAATTCTCCTATCCACTATCCCTTAACCCCGTGACGTTTCACTCAGAGGTCAAGGAATAGACGATAGGGTTACCCCCTAAACGCACCAGGAGCGTCTGCGCCACGCTGCGCTACGGCTGCGCCACGCTGCGACCTCCTCCTGCGACCTAACACACCAGGCGCGTTTCAAAACGTTGCGGAAGCGGAGCGTCGTGTGTGCAGCCTCGCAGTTGTTGTTGATTTTGGAATATTTCCTGGACATTTTGTACTTCTACAAGTAAGTAGGCTACGTAGTTAAATGGTTTATGTTTGTGTCTGTTTAAATCGGGTTTATTGTTGTTATTTCCTATGTTGTTGTGTTGTAGACTACAGACACAGTTAATAATAATTGTAATATTCCAGTTATAAACGACATGAATCAAAGATGTGTTGCTGTATTTTAGTGGTAAAAAAATATGCCTTCATCATCATAATTATTCTATATATATAATTGACAGTGCCTGTAAACCGGAGGAGAACGCTGCAGTATTCTCCTACTTGAAAGACGGTGGTGGGGGGGAGGAGAAGGAGCCGGTTTTGGGTTCACCCGGTGCACCCCCTCAACCAGCAAAGCAGACAACAAGGTGATTTTCATCACTTCCTGCCTGCGCCGCTTCAAAAATAGGATTCATCCTATATTTTAGAAATTCCTTGCGGCGAGGAGCTTCTGGGACGCGCCGAGCCGCGGCGCGGCGTGGCGCGGCGTGGCGCGTCTGGTGGAACAGCACCCATTGACTAGAGTGGCCGCGATCTTTGCGAACGCCGCGGCGCAGCCGTAACGCAGCGCAGACGCTCCTGGTGCGTTTAGGGGGTTAGAATTTAGGAGCTGATTTTTAAACTATCCGACTGCAGCCTTGCTCTTGTTGTTGGGCCTGGTGAAAATGGACTGCTGTGCATTTAGCTGTCCTTTCAGGCCCCTCCCCTTATTAGTGGATATTTTGGCCGGACAACTTTCTCTCATTTGTTAGAAAGTCAACAGGGAAGTGTGGGTTTTCTGTTACATCATGTAAAGGATATTCTTAGCAACAATGGATCCTGTCTCAACCATGATATCAATCTTGGCGTTGGATTTTAATATTCAAATGTTTGCCCAAAGGTGGCTCAAAGAGAACAGCGTCCTCATCGATATCTGAGTCTTCACCAGCACATCGAGAGAGACGGAGAGAGAAGCTGCTGAAAGGACGACTCAGGAGAAGTAAGTGTGATTCTGTTCAGTCATTTTCATATCATGTGTGTGCAGAGTGCAATATTTTCCTCAACATATATATAACATATTTTAGTTATCAGATGGGAATTAGTCTTATTTATTTGTCAGACTATCCATGAAATCAGATATTTTATAAAAAGTGATGTATGCAGCCTGTTCTGCAGACAAAATCCCACTATTTTCATTGTTACGTGCCAGGCAGGCTGTACTTGTGTGGTTTTCCTTCCCTCCAGTGTTTCTCTCTTCTCCCTGTCTTCTGCACAGCTAATCAGCAGCTGATCGGTATCTGCCTGTGCACCTGAGTCTGATGGCTGATTGGATCCTCTCACCCTCAGCTGGCCTATCAGCAGCCAGGGCCGACCATAACGGAGGCACCCAGGAAGTATTCTCGCTCTCTCACTCTGGGGCCCTTTCTCATTTCTCTAACTCCCCTCCTCGACTCCCCTCCTCGACTCCTATCCTCGATACTTAGTCCCGCCCACAGGAGATGCGAGCGGAGGAGCCGAGGAGAGAGGAGGGGAAGCAGCAGGCGGTTAGAGAAATGAGAACTCCTCTCCTCTGAGCGGTCATTTTAAAGAGACGTCCATTAATGATAACAAGAGGCACAGCAGCCCTCTGTCTGATGGACAGATGTGTTCATGACCACTTCTATATTTACTTTGATTCATTCACAGTGCGGTATAATGAGACAATAACAGGCTACAGATGCGGACACACACACACACACATATTTATATAAATATATACAATTTCAGAATCAAACAGAGCACTCTCATAATAACGTAACACTATCGGAGACTGGATATACCCCCCCCCCCCCTGACTGGTCGCTACAATGAGGAAAATAAATTACGGGCCAAAAGTTTTATTTACAAGTATTAAAAGTAAGCAGAGGACACCAAACCAACTGACACCTGTCTGTCCGCTGCATCCACGCACTGTACAACACACACACCTACACACTGTACAACACACACACCTACACACTGTACCACACACACACCTACACGCTGTACCACACACACCTACACACTGACTGTACCACACACACCTACACACTGTACCACACACACACCACCCACACACACACAGTTCCTAAAACAGGCTACAGCCGTTGTGTATTTTATTATGTGAAGCACTAAATGGTTTTAGAATTTTTTTAAATATCGACTCTTTGTAGATATTTACTAAACTAAAGCAAATAAAAAGAGTAGGCCTGTTATACTGAGTGATATATATTGTACACACTGCTCTGCTTTCTGCACGGACCTCACAGCTGTTCTCACTGTAAACATCGCGTCGCCATGAGAGCAGTTACTAAAATAATATCCAGGGGATGCATGCAGAGCTGTCATTGGCTGAGATAAGTCCGGCCGTGCGTCACATCTCTGTTCCCGGAAATGCATCCACGAAGGAGCCGTGGAGGAACCATCAGTGTATCCTCGGTTAGAGCTCCTCCAGAGAGCCTCCTCGACGCTCGATCCTCGGTCCTCGAAGGGCATTTAGAGAAATGAGATGTCCTTCAACATGGCGCGCTGAAATTCATTTCCGGGTCACTACCGGAGGACAGAATGGTCGAGGAGTCGAGGAGGGGGATTTGATGAAATGAGAAAGGGCCTGGGCCTGTTGCTGAGGAAGGAGCGTGCAGTGTTTAGCAACTCATTCTCCTTGTATTGTCTGACCTTTTTGAAAGTGTGTGTGTTGAGAGGTGTAGGAGTTAGGTAAGTCTGGGGTACCCTGTACATTTCTCACCACGTAGCTAACTAATGTTTAGACCCACCAGGTTAGCGGATTGTTGCCACCCCTGTATATTGTTTTGTCAACTTCTTTGTAGTTTAGTTAGTGAGGGTTTTTTTGTTTGAGTTTTGGTTTTGAAGGGTAGATGTAGAGATAGGCCTGGTTTTGTTATGCTTGTTTCTTTTGTTTGGCACAATCCTTTGACTCCTCCTCCTCCTCCTCCTCCTCCTCCTCCTCCTCCTCCTCCTCCTCCTCCTCCTCCTCCTCCTCCTCCTCCTCCTCCTCCTCCTCCTCCTCCTCCTCCTCCTCCTCACCAACAGAGTGTTTCAATTAAATGTCCGTTCGGTTTGGGGTTTACACAAAATAAACCTTTTGTCAACTGTTACGCTGACTCCCTCATTTTTATTGGTTGTATGTTATTAGCCGCGTTCACACTGCGGTACTTTTCCCACAAAGGTTCATGCGAACTTAGTTCATGATCGCGTTCACACCAAAAAGAGCTGATACTAAAAGTAGTTAATGCGAACCTTTTTACCCGCTCGAAAGTCCCTGCTAGAGAGCAGGGACTTTCGAGCGGCTCTTTTGTGAGAAAAGAGCTATATTCCTGATTGGCTGGGCGGATTGCAAACCACGCCCCGTAAAACTCACAAAAAGTTTTGTGAAGCCGCCATTTTATTATCCTCGCATTAGCATTATTAGCATTAGCATTAGCCCAGCGCAGAAACGCAGAGAGACTAACTTATAGCAACACAAAATAAAACATGGGAGCGGTGGAGATGAGGAGGTGTCGGCGTTCTGGCGATTTACTCGGAAGGCTTCAGTAGAAGCTGCTGGGACTCCCAGCAGCTTCTACTGAAGCCTTCCCCAACTCCGGGGACTTCCGGCCGGGGACTTTGGGCGGCAGTATACGCCGTGAAGTGGGTTGCGGCCTGCCAGTAAACCCAAAGCAGAAGAAGAAGAAGTGACGTCAGCGGCTTCATTTGCCTAATCCACCCCCAAGGACTTATTCCGGTGTGAACGCGATCTGTACTTAGTTCATGAGGACTAAAGAGTTCGCATGAACTAAGTTCGCATGAACCTTTGTGGGAAAAGTACCACAGTGTGAACGCGGCTATTGTCCAGGTCCAGGTCCCCAAGTCTTAGTGGGGACGTATCGAATGGGGGCTCGTCCGGGATATCTATTTTCCTGAGCTAAAAACAACCAATAATTGAGAAGTCATTGTAGGTGTTGTACATTGGCTGAAAAATGGGTTTTGATTTACAGGACTTTATTGAAAGTCCAAGTGTTGATAATCTTTTTATCCTGGCTTTTACAAAAGGTGTCACGTAATTTGTTACCCTAGTTTTCTTTATCAACTGTTTTCATACTATCTCTATATATTGTACTTAGGTTTTTAGAGATTTCTATTTACTATAACAACAAATGATGATTGCATGGTGCTATGTTATTGACATTCAGAGTTGTTTTTCAATAAAGGATTAATCTAAGTTTAAAAAAACATCCATTTCAATGCCAGACAAAGTGATCCTGATCAAAGAGAAGAAGACTTGGGAGGCCTTGGATTACTGCAGAGCGAACCACCGTGACCTGGTCTCCATCACTGACCGTCACCAGCAGAGATGGGTCGAAAAGAGAGCCAAGATGGCCAACACTGAGTTCGCCTGGCTGGGAATGCGCTACACCTGCACTCTGGACCTGTGGTTCTGGGTCAGTGATCGTCTGGTCTGCTATGACAACTGGGCCCCAGACGAACTGGCTGAGTGTGGCATGGCTGCAGTCATGGAGAGTGGTACAAAAAGGCTGACAATGAAAAGTTTAATTTCATCTGTGTTATGTAAACCCATTGGTATATTTACTGCAACAAGCTCACTCTTCTCTAATGTATCATTGAATGGCTCTAGTTCAAATATAGAAATCACAACCCGAAGAGGGGAGAAACTAAACTACTTACATAATACTAACTGAGGATTAGAAATTGAGAAAAAGGGGCAACACTAAATGTAACATGTTTTTGTCCCTGTGAACATCTGAATTACTTTATATGTGTTTGTTGTAGTAGTTATTCATAGAGTACATGTATATTTATTCTCTTAAAGTGTGGAACCTGTAATCTTCATTTGAATTGTTGTTGTGTCCTATTATATGTTTATGAGGAAAAATATATAAAAAGACAAATCTATAATGTTTTGCTTTTCAAAAATATTTTACGTTAATGTTTAAATGTGGTGATGGTTATAATGTGTATCACTATTTTTGTCATATTTACCTTTTGTGGAGTTTTAACTGGATGTTTAATTGTCTAAAACTGAATAAACAATCTGACCCAAAAACAAGGTGTGGTTCTTTTATCCACTGACTTTAAATAGTCATATTTACATTTACTTAAGAGGTGCTTATTTGACAGTAAAACACATATATAATCTATGGTTTTATAATTGTATAAACGTGGAGGAGATGTTTTTGTTCATCTACTTATCTATTAACATTAGAGGGTGCCATTCCAAAACAACTACTAATAACATTTATATTTCTATATTCTAAATTGTTTTGTTTTGTACTTTAGTATATCGCTTGTTACCATGTGTCACACAACTATAAGACATTCTGGCAACATTACATTCATTTCAGTCATAGATTTAGCAAAACAGTATCTTGTGTCTCAATATTCTTATGCCTTGGAAAACAAACCTATGATTGGACTGACCCTAAGATAGATGACAGAATAGTTAAAATTAAAAACTTGGGAAAAATGTTTTACCCAGACCCTTAAAGCTCTGCAAAAAATGTTAAGATTGAATAACTAAATGTAACTAAAAGAAAAGTCAAGTTGGAGTCCATTTATTTGTCGACAAAAAACTTAAACTCAAGGCAATTGGAAAGTCATTGGGTTTAATGTACAATTTGTTTTAAAAGTATTTAAACTTTTTCCCAGTAACATTTAACATTGAAATCTGGTCTATGCACAAATAAATTCAACAGTAGAGCACATCATGCTTAGGCTCTGCACCTAGCAGAAACATCGATCAAGTGTTATATCACATGGCTGAGGAGCGACAAGTTAAATTACAGTATAGGTCGTTTTAGTTATTCACTACATGAACTTTTATATCCTATTTGTTTTTCAATTAAAAGTCCAGATACAGATTCTTGCTAAAATTCATTAACTTTATCTCAATGGATGAAATAATTCAAATTCAGATCTCCAGATTCATTAAATATTCTCAGATAATACACACTCACTAGTTTGAATTTTCAGCACAGATGAATCAGTATCTCTTTTCATTTATGCATCTATAACATGTGATATATAGCATTGTAGTGTTGCAGATAGCAGTGTGTCTGATATGGTACAATTAGGAAGTGAGGACATTTTCTACAGACATGGAGGTAAATTGCTACATGACTGGTAGTTCACGGATAATAGTGCAAGGCGTTAAATCTCATTTTTGATTTATTGTAGGAACCTTTTAGTGTTCTTAATGGCATACAATGTATCCAACTAGGATGTTTAAATAAAATGCAGGCATTATATATACAAAAAAACTGAACACTATAGTAAGGTGATTATACTTAAGTTCAAGATCAAGATCGGTAAAAATGTATAATCTTACATAAACAACAGTTTTGAGAATACAATTTCTCAATACAAAGAGGACCAAGTATAGGCCCCTGTGGGACACTTAAAAAGCCTTAAGAGTACTTGATATGAAACGATTGGAAACTGCTGCCTGACTTCTGCAAGAAAGAAGGTGATAAAAACACTTATTTAGCTGTTTATCTAGGTACACGGATAGTGTTTCAGGTCAATTATTAATATATATATATATATATATATATATATATTTATAAAACGGACAAGTCAAATCAAGCAATCTGATTGGTTCTTAGCCGTGATATACTGAGCGTATACCACGGTTAGAATTGTAAGTTACTTTTCACAACAAGTCAGTATCCCTCCGCGTCTGAGAAAAACAGTATACCGTTGGGCTGAAAAGCAAACTGCCTGCAGTTAAGCTATTGCTTAAATATACACACATTATGCATACATAATATTGTAGGGATCTCGAACACATCTTATGTGCGTGATTGTATTTAGATAATTTCTGATATTCATTGAATTTTCTTAAACCTTTAAACAGTTTGTTTCAAATGTTGTTTATGTACATGGACAAGTAACAAAAGGAACAACCTGGGTGAACGACTAAATAAGCATTATTAAAACATTAATTTCCATAAAGTTACCATCTCATTGATATATATTGCTGCAGATGCAGTCACTTCAAAAAAGCCTTGTCAGACAAATGTTAAGGTGCCTATCGGAAAACAATAGTTTTGCTGGCGACAGGTTTCTAGGGACAAGTCCAGGTGTTATCAGTTCAATCAATAACACAATTTAGGTTATGGCTCATATTCTAAGGCCTTCACAGACAACAGATCTCCACCTAACTGAACATTAACGGAGGATGGTCAACATATGTGACATTGCCAAATCATGAAATATGCTTTTGTAAGAAATGTGTGCATACCATTTGACAATTTTTACATGAACATACTATCTTATGTCAGACTCTTTCTGTCTTTTTTTTCATCGACAGCTGTTGACTAATATGCATTGTCATTAGCATGACCCTGAAGATGATCTTGAATGCAAGTAACTGTGTGGTTTGAATCTTCCATTGCTACGTATTATAACTTTAAATCTGTACATTCTTCACAATGTTTACTTATTATATTTGGATATATCAAGTCTCCATCCTTGTAAGACAGAATTTATTGGCAGTAAAAAGTGATGACGTTCTGCTGGTTTCCTCGTATCAGCACCACGGGGCAGTGGAGGCCACAGGTCAGAGTATCCAGCCAGGCCATGTACAGAGCACTGGGGCAGTCGCTGTGAGGCACAGGAAGGCTCCTGGAAAAAAACATCACATTTGCATGAACATATCAGAACTGCAAAACAAGAACAAAGACTGCTCTTACTTGACGTAGGAGGAACAATGAAATGAGAGCACGCTATGGTTTGCAGCACACCTAAAAAGAACTATACTTTCCCACCTTTATCGCCTATCTGAATCATACTGGCATGCAAATGGCCACAGTGAACTTGTGTATAACATTTGGCATCGCTGTTTTCATGTCCTAATGCTGATAAAGAGGCCCGAATACATGTTTCAACTACTGTATATTTGTGTATGCATTTATATACTGGTGTACTGTGTAGTTATATACTGATGTGCTGTGTATTTATATACTGATTTATTTATTATTATTACAATTTTTTTTTTTTTTATCCTGAAACTGGATGAGTAACTGGAGGGCTATTTTTCTTTATAAGCCATGTTTTCTGCACTCCCACTTAAATTGTCAGATCCTTTCCGAAATATCCCAAAAAGTAATATGATCGCAAAATGGTCATTTAAACTGAGGCCCCTTCGTTCAAAGCATGAGAAATGATAATGATTCAGCATACATTACCGCTTGAATGATCTCTAATAACATGAAGTGATAATCTAACTTTGTACTCACACGAGCACAAGAGCAGCATGTTGAGAATTCCTCCGGATAATTTCATTCAGCCTCACTTTTCTCTCAGTCTGAAGGGATACAAAATTATTTTCAGTGTATCGCAGTGGATGACACCACTCACAATCAAATTCTGCTTTATTGCCCAAGTATGTGCATGCAACCAAGGATATTAACTCTCCTTTCTTCATTGCTTCTATAGTATACTCATACATAAACATACAAATAGAATAAACATGAATATAATGTACACAATGTTGAAAAATTACAACATAAAGGACAGCTTTATGTTGGAAAATAGTTTTATTATCACACAAACCTTAAGTTTAAAGGCCTCAAACTCTTTTTCTGATATTTTCCATGGGGCACGTTTTCTCTGTTCTTGAGTTGAGACACCTTCCTGCTGTTCATCATGCAGCATGAAGGGGGCAACACTGTCCACGAATCTACTCAGGCTTGGAAGAAGTAAGAATAAAACAAAAAAAACATGAAAAGACTGTTTATTGAAACCAGTTTTAAAGAGTGAGCTTTCCTGTTTCAGGTTAAGTTTTCCACGTTTTGACAATCGTATGACAGCAAATGCAAAGGTTTCTGCCGGCATACTTCTTTGAGTTTGGACGCTTTTCGCTGTCTGTCATGACTGTAACGTCGTGGATATCCAAACGAAACCTCTTCAGAAGAGCGATCATCCTGAAAGAGACAACATTAAAAGTTAAATGCAACAGTTGCCACAGATATTAATGCGTTCTGATCATCAAGAAATCTATTCCAAACTGGAATAGATACACATTACAAAGTTCTCACTTTGGATAGGTTGAGGAAAACAATTAAGTGAATGGTCAATAATTCAAAGTTATTGACATTTAATTCAGATAGATGCATTAGGCATTCTTTTGTCGCTCAAGTAGAAAAAGCACATATCACTTTTTTTCTTTTGGTGTTGTGCTATGCATCAGGGTAGGGAGTTATCATGTGCTCACCCAACACTTGTGAAATAAGTTTAGTTATTATTTTATCATTCTATAAAAAAAAGAAAACATACTCATTGCGGCCTTCCTCCATGTTTTGTTCATCTCCCACGATGAAGACCCTGACCTTACTGCGATGCCAGCGTTTCCTCCTGGTGAGCAGGTAGGGAACTAGCAGAGTCAGACCTTAAAAAAGGAGGAGAAATACTGCAGATGAGAAATAATAGCCATGTTTGCAGTCCAGTGTCAGACACAAAGATTGCTCCTTGTGTCCACTGACCATTATTGTATGACAGAAAATAACTAGTTATAATGTAACTTTTTCTAAAAACAGATGTTACGGTATATCCATTATCAATCATTTTATAAGTGCCTTTTGACACATTTAAACAAGTGCACATATTTTGCTCCAATCTCACCCCCATCGTCAGCTATCCAGTAGACATCAATGGTCTTCTTCCCCTGGTCATTCTGAAACACCGTCTTAATCTGATCAGTGTCGTCTTTATAGGAGATGTTGTCAGCTGGAACAGCAATAAGAGTGAGGTGCAAGAGCAAATATTGTATCATGAGTGTCCCTTTACATTGTCATTGGATATATTGGTTTTAAAGAAATGTATATCATAGGTGTTAAAAGAAAATTGCATCTCCAATGATGTTGTGCAGTACATTGTAATGTTATGTCAGATATCTGTGAATGACGAGAGGAGTGTGTCAGTAAAAAAATAAATGAGTGATTGAGAAAGGGAAGTACTATGTAGTACGTTAGTAACACTTCTTTGGGATAAAATATAATAACTTGTATTTAAAACTGACAAACTGCCACACATGTCATAGGGTCAAACCACACTCAGTTCAGTCGAATACGTTCTAGAGTTAAGGTTGTGGAGTGCTATAAATGGCACCCTTCATGGTCATGTTCAAGTTCTATTTGTGTTCTGACTAGAAAAACAATTCATAATTGAATGTTAAAATAACACATTATTTGTGTCGTTCCCTGTCTCAAACACACTTTGTTAGAGCCTGTCTCTTTAAGACCCTGCCCCCTGAAAGAGGCCATTCTTTGTTGATTAGCTTACAAGACAAATATGGCCAAATTCGAAATGTACCTTTCAAGTCATGGGTGACGAGAGATCGGGGGAGTCATTTTTATAGTAAATCTGTATACAGTATGACAGCCAGAAAACATGGGATTCAACAATTCCTAACTGAGGCAGCCAGACAAAAAAACACACTTGTCGTATTCAAGATACCCCTTTTGAATAAACACAAACACGGCAAATGTATGCAGTGAAATGGGGGTGGAGACAAATGTTTTCTCCGAGTTGCAGGTAAACTCTGATCCCAGGGCATAAGATCATCATGAGTGATGCAAGTAACATGTTGATGTGTGTTAGTGCTCACCTGATTCTTTCTCAGGAGATTGCTGATTGTCAACTTCCACAGATTCATCAGGGTCAAAGCCCTGGTTCACTGAAAGACAGACATTGTCTCCATTATTTATGTTGTAGTTAAATCAATAATATACAAACATTGTATTAAAGCATGCAGACAACATTTGAAGTAATAACAGGGTCTGGATTTCTAACCTTCAACATCAAACAGGTCTGAGATATCCAAAGCGTCCATCATCCTCAGGATACACAGACAGTAGTTTGAGTCGAAGGTATCGCTAGTAATAGAGGAAGAGAGAGTGAAAATTGTAGTTTTAAATTATAAACAGTTATCAGTGAGCTTTACCTATAACTATAAAGACTATTATAGATTACCAATGTGCACGTTTTCCTCACTTCAGTCTGCCAAGGAGATCAATACAGTTTATTTGTTATCTTATTTAACTGCACTTACTATATTGTGTTGATATAATCTTCAATACTTTCCGGAGAACTGTCCCTCCAGTTTGCCTTGAAGCCCAGGACCAGAGTGTTGGGCTTCAACTTGCCAAGACCAGAAGCCTTGACAACAAATTAAGAATACTTTTAAGTTTTCAGGTTTTATAAAAAACAAATGTAAACACATACACGTCTTATGTAGGTTGTCACAGATTGAACAAATACTCTATTGGAAGTCATATTTAGTTGCCAATAAATAACGTGTCCTAAGAAAAAAATAAGACCAGTGTAAAGACAGAATTGCGAGGATGAGATAATGTAACTTATTGACATCTTAAAAAAACTGTATCTGAAGCCAGTTCAAGTCTGTACGATTGAAGCTGTAGTTACTTCCAATGAACACTTCTCAAATGATTTACCTGCAGCAGATGTCGAGCTCCAACTCTAAGGCTGTCGGCAGTGAAAGGTGTGTAAAATGAGCGCACCTTTCTCTTGTTCAGCCACTTTACCAACCAATCAGTGGTGTCCTGAGGCTGAGCCTGCCTGTCCTGCTCCTAGGGGGTTTGGGAATACAATAGTGTCTTTAAATGATGTAATGTAAGCTGTAAAAGCATGACCAGTAGGATACATTAGATTTAAAGCTAATAAGGATGATGAGGATTTGATCATTTCTTTACTACAAGGATATACATAATTTCAGATTAAATGACTAACCATGACTATGTCTCCACAGATCATGAGGCTTATGTGCTTGGTGAAGGAGCCAACAAAGTCCACCAGGGCTGGACGCTGGTTTGGTGGCCCAGTCAGGACGAGACATTGCGGTCTAATAAAAAAAAATAAAAAAACATCGAACGGATTAAACTAAATTTCTCTTCTACTAAATTTGACATTGCAGTTTAATCCTATGAAGAAGACAACACTATAGAGAGAAGTATGTATGGTGCCATTAGATCGGAGGAATATTAATACATAACCTTTTACCTAAAATTCTTGACATGGTCGTCGACACCAGACAGGGAGACTGAGTACGACAAAGCCATGTTGTATGTACCTGCCTGGACTGACGAACCCCAGTTCACCTCTGTGGATATCAAAACGCAATCAAGTGAGGACAATTTGCAAGTCAAAAAATAATGCAGTTGTTAAGTTCTTTTTTATTCTTATTAGCACAAAGTTGAATAATAATAACTTAAATGTATATAGCGCCTTTCAGGGGACCCAAAGAATAACATTTTTTAGACTTACTTGGCTTGTTGTAGTTGACGTATCCAAAGAGAAAGAAGATGATGCAGAAGGTGAAGAGGGCAGCCCACCAGGTGAACAGGAACATCAACACAATAGAAATCACTGCTCCAAAAAGAGCTGTCCATTTACTGTAGTAGTGAAATGACGGCCTCCAACCTACAGGGCGGCAACAAGGAGTGGAATATAACATTACCTTTAATTGTTCATTGCCACCCCTCGGATGGTCCAGTATGGCAACCATAGAGCAAAGGGTGTCTCTTGTCATTTAATAACTATGCTTATAAGAATACACGTTGAAAAACCTTGTGAAGTAATATTTCTTAAATCCATATTAATAATATTTTATACTTCTATGTAAGGGAGAGATTTTTTTTTAAGTTTGACTGTCAGTACTATGTTAATGAGATTGAGTATTTTATAAATTGGCTTAAGGTTAGGTCATCAAAGTGTTGGACTCTGATGAAAGGGGCTGCTGTTTGTTTAACGTTACCCACAGACAGTCAATGTTGGTTTGATAAGCTACTACTGCAATGTATATACTATAGGGGTCATTTTGGAAATGCAAAGACAAACAGGTAACTCACCAGGGGAGTTGGTGATCGAAGCGTGAAAGCAGCTGAAGTTGATGAGGCCGTAGGAACACAGGAAGAAATTGGAGATCAAGGCTGCAATGGTGTTAAGGTCAGCTGTGACGAGAGACGCAAGAATACAAATTCAGAGCTACATGTAATCGCACTGACAGTAGTGTCACTATTAACAATCTAATCAAATCTTGCGTATACAACTAGGAAAAATGTGAATCAAATATTCCAATATTGAAAATCGCAACAGAATAAGATCACACCCACCGATGAGAATGAAAGCCACAGCAATGACGTAGCAGAGTAAGTAGGCCCGGATTGGCTCGTTATTTTTCCCATAGCCCTTTGCAAAGAATCCAATGTACGGGTATAGGTTGTCTTTGCATAGACACTGGCAGAGAGGGAAGAACATAGAAGCTTTTAAATATGTGCACCATGTTAGATTTTATTAGATTTATACAAATGTTAGCATGGATATTAAATATTTAAAGAAATGTTTTTGATGTGCATGCTTGCTTTATTAAAAATATAACTTTACCAGACTGCCAGTACCAGACACGCTACATATATGACGATCATGTTAATATGGGCATCAGATTTAAATCATGTAATATAAGAGTAAAACCTGTATATTATAGTAATATACAGGCGAAAAACAGCATGAAAATATTTATCTTTTCACTAAAGTGTATATTAATAATTGTTGATTGCATTTTTTGAATAAAAGAATATATTTTTTGTTAAAAAAGTACAGTTTAGAATAATGGCTGCAGTTTCTCACCTGAAAGACTTTAGGGCCGGAGACGAGGAAGCCAAGGGAAGAAGACAAGCTGGCTGCAAAGACACCAGCCGTGATGAGGTAGAAGAAACCTGAAACTTGGCTCAGTACCTGGTTGGGATACTCATTATTAGGAATCATAAAATGGTTTGTTAACAGAAATTATAAACAAAAAATATTTAAAGGCTCATTTTACAAACCCAGGGAAATCATTGGATAAATAAAACATGTTATATTATTTTTCTAATCACAAGGAAGCTGGATTGAGTAGTACCTGTAAATTGTTGGCCAGACCATATTTACAAGACTGTGACTCGATGCAGTCTGTGAAGTTCCAGCCCATATTACATCCCAGCCCAACACAGCCTTCAGTGATGTTTCCAGTAATAACGTCACTTACATTACCAGAGGCGTCCCGCACCACACATGACCCTGAGGAGTATGAGATTGAAAGTCCTGATGATATTTATGACAGGCAACTTGTTTATTTCTAAAATTACCCAAGATGAGTTGGCTGCCAAGAAGGGGACAAATACATTATCCTCTTCATCACTATTACACAGTTAGATTTTCTGACAACATTGCTTAAACACTCTAGTTTTCAGTAGCCTGCTCTCCTGACTAACAAATAAAAAGTGCTTAACAGTTTTCTGACACTATAGCAAATCACAATAACTAAAACAGAGAAAGGCATCCCTTTTGAAACCATCAACAATTTCACGATCCTGTAGTAAGCTGATGACCCTGCCCTTTCTATTGGTGATACATTCTCAGGTCAGAAGATATCCCCACCAGCTCAGATGATTAAACCAATCAAATGACAGTATATACAAATATAAAGGATGTTAGTATTATTAGCTTACCAACAGTTACAGTGATAATTAGATAGCTCAATGTAGTCCAGAAAATGGCCACGAGAGTGCCTTTAGGGATAGCAGTAGCAGGGTCCTGCAATAGAGAAATCAAACAAATCATCGTTCTTGTTGTCTTTTATGGTGGCAGTGATGTCAAAATAAACTGTGCCTTCATTCTCTTCATACTTCGAGGTCTCCGGAGATGTTGGCGCCAGACAGGATGCCGATGGTGGAGGGAAAGAAAATGGCAAACATCTGGAAAAAGTTGCCTTCTGGTCCTCTCCAGTCAGGTGTCAAGTTCGAAATGAAGATATCACCTAGTGACATGCCAACAATTAACTTAAATCTGAATATCATATAAAAGACAGCCGTTTTTCTCAGAGACGCCTAAACTCACTGTGATAACTAAAGAAGCCCTGGGCCTGTTTCTCTGGGCCAGGTGGAATAAATGTACCCACAAAGTAGTTGGCAAACGAGACCAAGAGAACTAAAAAGAACAAAATCTGGGCCTGGGAGAGAAAGAGAGATTAGTGTAAAAAAGGAAAAGCATAATAAAGAGTTAAAGTTCATGAGAGAAAATGAACTCGATAGGACAAATGGAGCAAGTAAATATAAGTGTGTCAAGATGTGCTTACCTTGGACTCCCACTCCATTCCAGCAAATGAGATGAGCAAAAGAATCGTCAGTGTGATCACGCCCACAATACGGACGTCGTTGATTGCATCAACTATGACGACATCGAACTCCTAAAACCAAATGATTTGTACAAAGAAATATAAATCGATCTATGAAGAAGAACTTTTGGGCAATTAACCCTCCTGTCGTGTTTGTTTTCCCCCTTTACTTTGGTGTTCACGGCCACATTTGACCGGTCCTGTTTTAACTGCTATTACATTAAACACAAAAACCATTAATCATCGCCAAATTTCATTTAACCCCCCCTATGAAAACTGTACATATTGTATCAGACTACTGGTATACATGAAAAACTGCAGAACATATACAAAGAATAGACACTGAACATGTATTGCGTGTGCCAGGTGTGATCCATGTGGGGGGATGGGCACATAAGAGCTGGAGATGTATCAAGCCGAGATGATGTGTTATGTGGTGTGTGTGGTTGAACCTTTTCATATTTAAGTTTGTAGCAAGTCGAGGGCTGCTGTGTGTGTGTGTGTGTGTGTGTGTGTGTGTGTGTGTGTGTGTGTGTGTGTGTGTGTGTGTGTGTTTGAGTGCATGTGCGTTTTAAAGACCCCCATAGAGCTCAGTTTATAACTCGAACCGTGGTAAACATGTTTGTTTAAATAAAATAGTACACCAAAACATAACTAGATGGGATTCTTGTCTTGTTAACTATCTATATTCTAAAAGAGTATTTAAAACAAAACAATGTTTGTTTTTCAAGTTGAAGCATAATGTTACCAGCAATAGATCACGGACGACCTCTGCAAAGCCAAGAGTGTTGAGTGCACAGGCACATGCGTTGGCGAAAGAAAAGACCATTCCAATGGGTCCCCCAATTTCAGGACCCAGCGAGCGGGAGATCATGAAATAGGCCC
This sequence comes from Pseudochaenichthys georgianus, assembly GCF_902827115.2. Taxonomy (NCBI): domain Eukaryota; kingdom Metazoa; phylum Chordata; class Actinopteri; order Perciformes; family Channichthyidae; genus Pseudochaenichthys; species Pseudochaenichthys georgianus. The sequence goes on from NC_047520.1 coordinate 5,189,922, forward strand.
CTCCTGAAATTATGTTTAACCACAAAAGAGTGACACTGACTGTTAAGATGGAATACTGTGGATCTGTAACTTTATACCAAGGGTGAATGACTAAGCAATTTGTGGCACCTTTACATTTTCTATGTATTCAATATCTTTCCTTTAGTCTTTTTGCTTTGGTTTCCATTCTTAAAAAAAGGACAAATCTGTTTTTTTACCAGGAATAGAAATTAGCATTCAACCCATGAAATCATCTTAATACACTGGATAATAATAATAACATTTTGGAGACACAGGAAGTTACTGACCTGAGATCACCCTCCCGTTGGTGGCGATGGCAGAGATGGAGAGGGCAGTTACGGTCGTCACTAGCACGGACATCAGGATAATAACCCAAGTCAACACTGAAAAAAAGGTATTTACCATTACTTTGACAATACATTGATAATGTTTGGTAGTTATTTTAAGGTTTCAAGGTCCATCTCTGCATATTTGCCAAGGAAAGTCTGGGCAAAGGTCTGTTGCCATGACAACAGGGATGTAATGTACATGCTTTCATATTCTTAAAATCATAAGTCTTTGGCTATTGTATAACAAAGCATTCAGGGTTCTCAAAAACAGGAGCTTAGGTTTGGGGATAATGTACATGCTAAAGTTTGTAAATCACTTGTTCTCAAAATGTTGGAACCAGTTTCTTGATCGATGTAGGGCACATACGTAGTTTGGTTGGAAACTCAAATACTATAAAAAAGTGTGTGTGCCTTCATTAACTTTTTATCGTGCAATTAATGCGATTCCGTTTACAGGGAATTGTCTCTTTTCCCCCTCATCAGGATTTACCCAGAGAAATAGCACTTCCACACAACCTATTCTTTTCATGCAACATAATGTATACAAAAGTTACAAAGTCGTGGATCAGAGGGTGTGAGCGCTCCAGCCTCAACACAGGAATAAAGAAAACATACTTATGAACAAAAGGGACGAATGAACTCACAAATGCCTGCCTGAGAAGTGATCCACGATAGGCGGAGAAACAGGATGACACCCCAAATATTCAGCATGCAACGAATCTGTGAGAAAATGTTCAGTTAAAAAAAGCTTGGTATAATGTTTGTGAGATGGTTTCAAACATAATATGTATTGCCACAATTGAAATAGACAGTATATGAAGTCACACTTAAATATACAACAGCAATACCATGACTCCAAGCATCCATCCAAATCTAACTGGAGCGTTCTCCTGTGGAGTTTGTGACTCTTCGTTTCCGTTGCCTGGTAGACTGCCAACTTCCGAGTCTGTGGTTGTGGCCTCTACACCTGCTTGCACCTCCTGAGAAACATACATGTATTACAACGCCATTTTTTGGTCGATATGGGAATGAATTAACGACGGGGGGCTAATTTAGAGGACTCTGGTTGCTGTAAGACGTACCTCAAAGGCACTGCGGAGAGCTACAAGAGATGGCCTTGAGAGGCGGTGTGGCAGTGTGCTGGCATAATTCTCCAGGTGGGGCACCAGGTCCAACGTACTGTATAATGAAGATCTTCGTAGCTCCGCCCTCGAGCCCCGCTGCTCTGATGCACTGTTGGATACAAGGTTCAGACAAAGTGTTATTTTGAGACCATAAAAGCACACTTTGAAGCCAATGCTGAATGTGACTTTTGAGCTAGATGCTGCAAAATATCTTGGTCATAAACTTTTAAGTTAATTGATCTCTTTCACAAAAGTCCCGAATGACTTTTAGCATCTAAAGAGGCAGTTATAAAAGAAAGACAGCAATAGGCTCTATATCGTTTATGGTTCTCAGGAAAACTAAACATATACAAGTATTTCATTTCTTTGACTAAAGTGACGCCAACAAAAGTCTACAAGGGGCAGAAATACGTTTTATGGAATAAAGGATTTACCAGTTTATTTGTAGCAAAAGTGAAGCTAGAAGTCAACAACACAAACCTTGGATCCGTGTCTGAGACAACGATGGTTGGAGGAATTTGGAGGCTATCATTTCGTTGCTGGCTGCTGCCGTCAAATTGGTTCGGAGAGTACCTTGGAGGTCCATCCTCATTGGTGGAAAAGCGGACACGGGGAACACCGCCCAGGTCCAACCCGTCACCTTTGGATGCCAACTGCCCCATCCGCAAGTCTTACTGATCCATGGATGGGGTGAAAGCTTGTTTATACAGAAATGATCTTTGCAAGTCATAACATATCAGAGTTGACATGTCTGCAACTAGCTACTACTAAATAAAGTTATCTAAGGTCAAACGTTCCTTCATAAATGACGCTGAATCTTACTGTTGAAAGGATTCTATTGTTTGACTAAATACTGATTCAATACTAGTGTTGAATTCAGGAGCAGTGTGTGGGAGACTTCTCTACTATATAATGAGCTCACTACAATGCACCTGCATAAGACACGGCACAATTATTTTAAAATCTGCTTGACAACCTTTAGTTTTACAAAATATAATTAAACTGTTTGGTTTCCATTGTGTTGGATATACATTCAGTTCAGGGGTGTCAAACTCAATTTCATCGCGGGCCACATTCGCATAAAGGTTGCACTCAAAGGGCCGGTTGTAACTATATAAATATATAATATATATATAATGTATTACATGATTGCCTCTGAATTGGATTATTATCGGATAGGATAATAACGTAGCAATTAACTACGTCTGAAAGCAGAAGTCCAGGGCAAATAATTGCAAGTCTCTTCAGTGCGCATGTCACAAAACGAGATGCATTGTGGGACATGTAGTTTATGGGCCACCTGCTTCTGAAAGTAGCATGTAACCGTATAATAAACGTATTATATTCTTTGCAAGCTCTTGCGGGGCCACATAAAATGAAGTCGCAGGCCGGATTTGGCCCCCGGGCCTTGAGTTTGAGACCGCTGAGTTAGACCAACATATGTTGTTACAGATTGGTATAAATATACGGTACATACTATATTGGTCATAATAAGCTCCCAGCTTATAATATATATGGGCATCTTGTTTCTATGAGCCTAAATATATTTCTATGAAAACATTGAAAACTTAGAAGTCAAACGGTAGATGGAGGATATAAAAACAGTTAATCACACAGCAATAACCTAAATATATTTGATCATTATACACATTTTAAAACATAATACTTTTTACAGTTTTCTTTTTACACATGAAATGTAATTCTTATACTATTTAGAAATATATTTGAAGAAAAAACAAGTACTCACACAGTTTGTTCTTATCCGGGATGAAAAAGCCGTTGTCAATGGAAGAAATATGTTCATTCCTTCCCTGCAACTCTTGATATTTATACTTTCAATGAGATAGGGACATCCCCTCCCATCTTCCTCCGCTTCCTTACCGACACGCATACCAGATCCGTGTACACTAAAAGAAATGTTTCATAAAGATAGCATTTTTTCTGATATTTCAACACAGTTTCCATTGATATTTTTGTTCAAGCGTATACCCAGTTAACCTTTAATATTTGATGTTTTCCATATCTAGCTTCTAGAAGATGTTTTCTGTGAAATAACATTTTAGCCAACGGCAACGTTTGCAGTAAACAGAAGGTGTGGGTGGTTAATAATAGCCACCATAGCTAAAGAGTTTTTAAAAGTCAATATTATTCACTGTGTACTTTAAAGTCGACAGTCAGATGTCATGGTGATGATGGTTAAGGACAGATATAACATAAACCATTCAAGCAAAAACAATGTTCTAATTACTTCCTAAACACTTGGTTGATGTGAACAAGAACATTCTAATAAGATGTGTTACAAATATGTTACTTTAACATTCTGGCACTAAACATTCTTAGTTAAGTTAGTAATATTAAGCATTTTTAATGATAATTGTTCACTTTTTTGAATAGGAACATAAGTTATAAAAGTGTTATGTTTTAACACAACAATAATCCTAAAGGCATGTTATTCAATGTCTAGATGAGTCAACAGCAGGGCTGACTAAACCTGCATGTTTTCAAAATTGCTGACTGTACATGAGCAGGTAACGTTTACTAGGTCAGAAAAACATCCTCTTCTGCTTTCACTAGATGAACACTTAAAACAGTATTAATAAAATACTAAAATATATTATTTCTTACCTTATCTCTTCAACATTTCAAATCGGTTGAATGTCTTCTAAAGAATTCCAACAATGCCGATCTATTTTCCATTAAAGAACATTTAAACATACTCTGCACACAAAAGATACTGAGCAACAATTAAAACATTGCTTCTAAAATTCAAGAACAATTATAAACTCACTGTTTGTATCCTTAAAAATATGGGACTGGTCAACTGAGGTCGTTTTAAACATACTATATAAATAAACGTATGTATTATACCGCATATTAGTACTACTTAGAATAAAAACTGAAGACATTGGAGGTCTATAATACTTGTATTGTTGTTGATAAACTGACAGTATACATTTGATACCATACAGTTCAAAAGAAAATTGAAAGACAAAAGATGAAAAGTATGATACTACTGATATTGTAAGTTTCTTGAAAATACAATATCTTGAAATCTCTACCTGACTATCCATTAAACAAGAAAGTAGTCTCTTTAATGTTAAATGTACATTGGAAAATGCAGGTCAATACGTCATGAGGCTTTTAGTCTCGATACTAATTGACTTCAATGTAGTAACCTTCTTTCAGTGTTTTCGTCAACCAGCCATTATTAAACCTGCACCCTAAAATGCTCACGATGGCATTGTGCTCTGGTCAAAGCCTCGTTACACCCCACACTGTAGACACATACCTCTAAAATACCCTTACAATATGAAGACTGTGGATTATGTCTTCAAGCTGGCACATTTTGCCCTTACCGAGTGCTTTTAAAACATAAAAAACACTTTCTGAATCGGATGCAACTCTTCCTCGACCTTTTGACACATTCTCTTTCCGCCATGCTAGAAAAGTCACAGAATTGTGACCTCTTGTAAATGTGGGAGCGTCCATCATAATAACATTGTTTGCAGTTCATTTTTAGACTTAGTTATGTCCAGAAAGTGTCCAGTAGTGAGTAAATAAGTACAATGACTAGTATGTGACATGTCCTGGATTTCATTATTTACACTGGTACCCTATGATCTCCCCTTCTGATCCTAAACGCTCTCCATCTTTTGCACATAAAGAAATATCCTGTTGCTTACATCATGACAAGCAGTAGGCCAGGTATACATGGGTAAAGCCTCCAGTATTGGGGGGGAGAAACCAAAAGGATAAACAAAAAAGAATAAGATATAGAAAGTGAAGAGATATGGATGATGTTGGACAAAAAAAGCATTACCAAAACTAAAAACATGACGCAGATATAGAATCTTAATCCCGTCCCCTTTTTTCTTCTTCATCCCCCTACACTTGCCTACATAGTCTAAATGAGGAAGAATCTCTCTTGGGCTTCCTGTTTCCCCTACAAGGCATTTCCGTCTCATGAGGTAACCTGTATTATTGTATTTTTCACATTCAGCTTCCAGTAGCAATTCTCTGAGAAAAAACCTTTAAGGAAGCCTGTTTCATTTTTCTTGCAGCCACAACAGCAATGTTTGGGGTAAACAGAAGAGCCAGTTTTTACGATTTCAGTCATTTCCAAGTATAAAAGTATCGTCAATTGTATGCCATATCATTTCAAAATAAGTGTCCATAAACAGAGGAAGCATCCGTAAGTCGGTAGGGCGGCATCTTTGATACACTTGATTATGTGGGTTCTTTGGAAATACAAGACCTGGAAATTTGAAACACTACTAAAATAAAAGTAAACCTGGCAGACTTATTTAAAAAAAAAAAAAAGGTACATCTTGCAGTGTACTCATTACAGTGGCAATACCCAGTTATTATTAAACTTGCTCTATACATGCTCACGATGCCATTGTGCTCTGGTCAAAGCCTCTTGTTACACCCACACTGATAAAGGAATCACTGAGGTAGGAGTCTTGTTCCAAAATGGGATATTAACTATTTCTTAACTCAACACTATAATAAGACTCTGTATTTAGTCTCCAAGCTAGCAGGGTGTAGGATTATTTTTTAAAGAATTGCATAACATTGTATGTAGACATGTAGGGTATGTTGTTGTTTATTTAAACCTCAGTACAATGACTTGGTATGTATGCGACATATCTAGTAATGCACTTTTTAAAAAGATTAAATTATTAATAGTTAAATCTAAAAAGAGCAAGTATCTACTACAAACAATAGTTCATTTTATCACCAATAATGTCACACAGCATGTGCATCCGTTTGTTTTTATAAGTCGACAGGGACAGTTTTTTTCAGATAAATAACAACAACTAGGGTAATTCGCCCACCGCATGCAATGCAATAAGGCCTAGGATTGGTACCACCTGTAGACACAGGATCTACACTCAGGCAACAGACTATCACAACCTTCAGGACAATTTCAATGCGTTACACAACATGATTGCAACAATACCCATGCAACCCAGTAAACCTACTCGATGAACACACACACACACACACACACACACACACACACACACACACACACACACACACACACACACACACACACACACACACACACACACACACACACACACACACACACACACACACACACACACACACACACACACACACACACACACACACACACACACACACACACACACACACACACACACACACACACACACACACACACACACACACACACACACACATATAGTCCCACATCCAACAGTTCCATGATTCAAATCTTCACCATAATCCCGTCCCACTGCTACAAAGCGCGGGAGATCTTAGCTTTTCTATTCAAAGTTGACACCTACTAAATGTGTCACATATTTGCAAATTGCAACACTTGGGACCCCAGAAATACACCCCTCAAGTGTGAACCGAAGAACTGTTCTCGGGATTGTACATGTACAAATAAACCTTCTCTAAGTGTTGTCATTTATAACATTTCTTTGTGCACGCCATTTCGTACAAAATGTCTCCTCAAATTACACCTTTAAAAAGTGGCTAAATGGCCGCTATGTTTCACAGGTGAATACAACTTCATATTGTTGGCAACATAGTTAAATCAATTCATATATATATAAATATGCTTATGAAATAAATAAGGTTATGAAGTACATTCTGAAGTAAATAAAGCAAAACATATATATAAATGTACATTTAAATACAAATGTATTTATTTCATGGGACTTTTCTTTCATAATGCCACGTTACATTTCCATTTCTTATATTCAAATGAACATGGTTAGCTCACAGATCCAGACCAAAGCAATAGCATCACAACACATGACACAATAGCTCTTGCTTCACACTCCAGTACTTTTAAGTGGTTTGCAAACTGCCAATAAACCAAACCGGTTCCGGTTCAAGAACCGTTCTTGTGCTTTTCTGGTGCTTAACTGGTTCTTCTCTGGTTCCAGAGCCAGTTCCGGGCTACAGCCTGATTTAGCTCTGGTTCTTCCTGTTTCAGCCGCAGCGGAGCAGGCTCTAAACACGGAAAACCAGTTCTTAGCTGACCCCACTTGGCTGCCCAGCAAAATGGAAATGTAATGTGGCATTATGAAATACAAGTCCCCTGAAATAAATAAATGTGGCATTATGAAATAAATGTCCCCTGAAATAAATAAATGTGTATTTAAAATGTACATCTATATATATGTATTGCCTTAATTATTTCAGAATGTATTTCATAACCTTATTTATTTCATAGGCTTATTTATGTATTTATTTAATTTTCGCTTAAACTGCATTCCATACCTAGCAGCCTTTCTGATTTAAAAGAAGCCATTTTGGCTCCATCTAGTGGTTTACACAAGTATCAATACTATGTGGCACCAACATTTTAGATCCTGGTTCCTAAACTTATTACATAACATTATGTAATAGTGTAAATAAGTACTTTACTTTCTGAATTCAAGACATGGAATTTTGACTATACACTCTATAGGCAAGGCAAGGCAAGTTTATATAGCACATTTCAACCCAAGGCCATTCATAGTGCCATAGACAGAGTAGGTATACCTGTATATGTGCATGAATTAGTAAGTGGAGTTCACAAACCACACATACAGTGATGCTGGTAGTTTGTGCCTAATGTTCAATATCGTCAACATCAAAATACTGCAATATTTTATTTTAATATGAAATATCAAGACACTAACATTCTATCCTCATTCTTCAACTGAACTTATTTTATAATGACAAGGCTACTATATTTTTCATTTCATACCGAAAAAACTAAAACATGGCCTTTAAAATGGTCACATTTGAGAAACTACATGCAGAGAATTGCATGTTCATAATGGATCCATCCCAACGCTTTGTTGCATCTAGATGGATCTCAAAGTATAGACACATACGGACCAAGTGAGTTTTATAGGTAACAGGAACTTCTTTTCTCTGATACATCGGGGTTCATACTATAACTGTGGTACATTCAGCTGGTTGCAATAACAATGAAAATGGCTGATATGCTAAAGTCATAATAAAATGGTATAAGGCAAGACAAGATATGACATTCTAGAATTAGAATGATTGCATTAGGAGGATATATTAAGGTAATGTTCAGCTTCACGTTTATAACCATATCTCTAAGTCACTCCCAATGACTCGTAAAAACAATCATTCGGACAAGAAGTCATGAAAGATTTTGTATTTATTTCAATCTGATGGTCTTTGCAGGATCACAGCATTGTTTACAGAGATGCAAAACTGAACTTTGAACATGATAATAAACATCTGTTCTTGCACGCTTTGTCATTAGTACACAGTGTATTTCACAGATCATAAAGTTAATCAAAGTGATCTTAACATTGCTCAGTATCTCATCAAATGCATTGGTATTCACTTTAACAAACCACAACACAAATAAACACATGAACTTGTAATAACCACACATCTTGAGTGATTGTCATTAATAAAGTTTAAGTTGTTCAGTTCAATAATATGTATAATCAGAACTGTGAAGCGATGCAGGAGGAGTCACCGACTCAAAGGAGACACGGGGAGAGCTCTGATGTCGAACACTGATGGTTTATTTGGAGCTTCGGCCGGAGACTTCACAAAACAAGTCCAAGAGCCAGAGGTTCTGACTTCACGGTAGAGTTGCCACGTCAATTCTGAAGAACTCTACCCAGACCCGTGTGTTTAGCTAGTTCAGAGAGCATCATCAACATGCTGCATAACAAGATAGAAGCATAACACCTCTACCAGCTGACGGCAACAGGCAGGAGCAGGGAGACAGAACGCTGAGAGCAGCAGCCAGGGCTACAGGTGCGTGTGCTCAGTCAGGACAGTTTGAACTGATACACTGGGTCAAAGTTATGGGCCTTGGGAAATATTTCCCCAACAATAATCATAAGCGTGCGACAAACAATTCATGGACTAATTGCCTGAATTGGATTGGCAGCCGTTGATTCAACACGGTGTCTTCAGTTAGCAGTAAATGGTAAATGGACTGTACTTATATAGCGCTTTATCCAGTCTTTAAGACCCCTCAAAGCGCTTTACATACTACATGTCGTACACCCATTCATACAGAGCAGTGTATATTACTCTAGGAACTAACACGCATACACATTCACACACCTTTGGCCATGCCATCGGGAGCAACTCAGGGTTAAGTATCTTGCCCAAGGATACATCGACATGTTGACTGCACGGGCTGGGATCGAACCGACAACCTTCTGGTGGAAAGACGACCGCACTCCCTCGCAGTCCTTTCACTTAGTCAGCAACACATCATACAACAATGTGTTCACGTTTAGGTGGGGTGGAGACATTTAACACAAACCTTTCTAATTTTAATTACATTTATTTAATTTTTATTCAATGAAAAAACATATCTGAATTTAATGCCTGACTTTTTGAGCCTTGGCAATTAAATTCTACAAAAATAAAAGAGCACTTCAAAAGTAAATTTAGACAAATGTAATGGAGGAAAACCTGAACACCAGGGAAAGCCCCAACTGATAGATGATTGAGAGGGTGCAGAAGAAAAGGGTGAAGGAGGAAGGGTGGAGGAGGAAGGGTGAAGGAGGAAGGGTGAAGGAGGAAGGGTGGATAGAGGGAGGGGAAATAGATGGAGGGGCTTGAGGTATTTCTTTAAGTGTTTTTTCTTTGATATCACTCGATATAAAGCGGGGAAACCCGGCACTCCGGGAGAAAACCCTATATAGAAATACGATAGAGAGGGTGAGGAGGAAGGGTAGATGGAGGTGGGGTGAGGAAGATGAAGCAGAAGAGAGATGAAGAGTGGGAAGAAAGGCAGCTACTGTCGTCGTAAACAACTAGCAGTGGCTTCTATTATACTCCTCTCTTTTCTTCTCTTTTTTCTTATCCTTTTTGCTTTTCTTCCCCACACGAAGCTTTCCTTCCACGGGGGTCTGCTTTGGGACAGAGGCTTCTTCTGGGTCCTTCACCTGTTCCTCTTTCAGCAGCACCTCCTCTTGTGCCTCGGTCTTCTTTGGGTCAGAGGCTTCTTCTGGCTCCTTCACCTCTTCCTCCACCTTCTTCTCTTTGGTGTAGCAGCTCTGGTCTTTCAGCACTGCCGCCCGGCTCCGTTTGTTCTCCTCTCCGCTTTCCAGTTTCTGCAGACCTACCGGTCCTGCCTCGGTCTTCGGTAAGTCGGGGAACTCTTCCACTTCTTTCTTCTCATCCGTCGCCTCTGAGGTTTCACAGCTCTGGACTATATTGGCCAGGCTGTCCATCTCATTTACGATAATCTCCATCGCTTTCAGCGCCTTTTCTCTTCTCCTCTCATGTTTTTTCTTGTTTCTGTTTTTCTCTTTCTGCAGCATTTCCTCTCCGGCCTCGGTCTGCTTTAAGTCGGAGACTTCTTCCAGTTCCTCCACCTTCTTCTCTCTGGTTTTGGAGCTCTTGTATTTATTGGCCACCACTGCTGCCCAGCTAAGTTTTGTCTCCTCTCCGCTTTCCATTTCCTGTAGGCCTGCCTCTCCGGCCTCGGTCTGCGTTAAGTCGGGGGACTCTTCTGGTTCTTTCTCCTCTTCCTCTTCCTCTTCCTCTGGGGTGTCACAGATATGGTCTTTATTGGCCAGTTTGTCCTCTGTCGGTTTGACCTTCCACATCGGTGTGAAGTTAATTTCCCAGCAATTTGGTGTCTCAACAACAAGGTCATTTATGGACTCCTCCTGTGGTTCGATCAATTCCTCATCCAAGCTAAGCTGTTTCTCAGCCTGGGCCTCAGAGAACTTCCCGTCCAGTTTGATGTCCTGGACTCTTTTCCTCTGTTGTTTTTTCTTCTTTCTTCTTTTCTCTTTCTGCAGCGCGACCTCTCCGCTCTTCTTTAAGGAGAAGAACTCTTCTGGTTCCTTCTTCTCATCCTCCACCTCTGTGGTTTCACAGCTCTGGTCTTTAATGGCCACCGCTGCCACGAGGCTAAGTTGGATCTCCTCTCCGCTTTCCTCTGTCTGCAGCTCTACCTCTGCTGCCTCGGTCTTCGGGAAGTCTGGGAACTCTTCTGGTTCTTTCTTCTCATCCTCCACCTCTGGAATCTCAACCACTTCCTGTGTGGATTGTTCATCCTCCATCTCTGGAGTCTCAACCACTTCCTGTGTGGACTGTTCATCCTCCATCTCTGGAGTCTCAACCACTTCCGGTGTGGACTGTTCTTCATCCTCCACCTCTGGAGTCTGAACCACTTCCTGTGTGGACTCATCCTCAGTGAACTTCTCCTCCTGATCTTCTTTCATCAAGGTGTCTTCCGCTGCCTGGCTGTGAAGTGTCTCAGCTAGGTCCTCAATGGATTTATCTTCTGGATTCTTAATTTGATCCTCCATCTTTCGGACTTCTGGCACCATCACTGTCTCCCCGTTGTTTTCGACCTTGACTTCCTCCTCCAGGATTTCTTGCTTCACAGCCAGGAGCTTTGTGGACATTTCCTCCAGATGTGACTTCTTGTCCTCAATCTTCTGGAATTTCTCCTTGATCAGTTTGCTTAGAGAAGCCCATCCCTCTTTTTTCTCTGCCGTGTCTTTTCTAATCCTCTCTGCCAGGGACTTGTTATCTTTCTCAACGCTTTCAACGTTTGTCGCCTTTTTCTTTTCCAGGCGCTTTGAAGATTCCTCCTTGAGTGCATTGTATTTCTCCTGCCAGTTTGTGGACACTGAGGCACTGTGAGAGAGAGACTCCTTCTCCTGTTTCAGATCCATGATTTCAGAGTCTTTCTGGTTGATCACTTCCTGCCAGCCACTCTCAGCTCGCACAAATCCGGCATTGTTTTGCACCAGCAACTGGTGTGATTGTGTCAGACCCTTGATTACAGCTTCCCTCTGCTCGATCCTGGTGATCACCATATTCTGGTGATAAGACCAGCTCACCTCCCAGTGCTTGTTTTTCACTGCCAGGTCCTTTGCGTACTTGTCCAGAAGTTCATATTTGAACTCCCAGTGTTTGATAACCTCTTCAAGTTTAGCTCTGCTGAAGATATGTGTGGCCTCTGGCCTCTGCTCGCACACTACTGGGCTAATTATTCCAGCCATGGCACAGTTAGTTTTGACTTGAATTGTGCGTAGTTAGAATAATTGAAGTGTGTCTGTACGAAACCGTGTTTCTTTGTAGAAAACGGTAACTGTCTTTAGTAGATTTTTTTCTCTGTAAAAAACTGTATTGCTCGTACGTAGAATGTAGTTTTCTGTAGAAGTTAGTGTATCTATTGAATCCAAATGACCTGCAATTAACACGACCTGTTCTGAGGGAGTGCCAGAGTATTAATGTGAATCCCCCTTGCATGTTTTGAAGGTTCCGAATTCCAATCCAACATCAAGGCGGATGATGTCATAACTTCCGGTGATGCCGTCATGACATCATTCGCAGATGATGTCATGAGGTGCTTGGATGTTCTTTATCATGGCCTTCAAAATGGATTCTCAATTGAAGTGTAAAAGAACAATACTCAACACCATGTTCACTTCAAGCATTGAAATATATTGTTATTATGTTAATTAACCCAAGGTAAAAGGTGAAATAAATTGATTAATTTTGTACTTGCTTTGTCTATTTTCTACTGATTTCTCAAGTGTTAGGAATCACCTATGGGTGCAGTTGTTTAGATGTGCTTTTAAACTAATTGCAATTTGTTAATTATGTACCATTTATATCTGAAGAAGGAAATGTAAATCAACAAAGAAGTCATGTTCTAGGAATCTCTGTTACGATACATTATTCAACACCAAACTCTGTGTACATCCTGCACTAAACTGTTTTATTGTAGAGATCACTTATAGTATCTTCTTGATTTTTTATATTCTATATTTCTATCATTGACCTTCTACTTTCCCCCTATGAAAGTATGTACTCTTAATATTTTTTTCATCAAATATAACACATGAAAACAAGAATTCAATAACGTGCTTTAACCACTAGGCGGTGCACACAAGGTACACACAGCCATAATAACTTTGTATTATTAGTGTAGGACACTTACAGTGTGTATGTACAACATCTGAAGATGTGTAGTGTTATTCATGCTTTCACATAATGTTACAGCATATTGCTATACTATTTCAGACTCAGTATTTACATTCTTACATTCAAAGAAAATCAGTAATATCTTTAAAAACTACAAGTCCTTTTCTATCAGCTGTGCACCGTTATGGTGTAAATATAACCTATCTATGAATTAGATCAAATGTAAAAGTCAGCCGAATTAGTGTTGATACTGCAAGGAGACGTATTGTGTGAAGAGAAATTGAAGATGTTGTTTAATTGTTGATATATTTATGATCCACGTCAAGTATTCAGTTTCGGTGCCATTTCTTCCAGTTTTTCCAAAGGTCTTCTCATCAGGGCTCTATAAATAAAGAACTACGGCAGATATGTAATATGTAATGCAGCCGAACCGTGTATTACAATGCCGTTATGTGATGACTTCCAAAGAGAAAAGCAAGAACACTCGGAATAAAGTATTATTTTTTAAGTTTTTCAGATTTAATATCGTATATCGATATATCGTATTAACACCATATCCCTACATGCATTGCAGCTAAAACATCCAATCAGCAAGCTTAAACCATAGCTGAGGATCTTGGGTAATCAGTTCAGTGGCTGTGTATCGCAATGATGCTCAAAATGTCCCTTATAGGCCTACGTCTGTTTCCGGTTATTTTTATTTTGACATTCAGTTCCTGACGGACGCCAAAAAAGCCAGAGATTATGGAATCAAACAAATAAATAAAAACAAGGATAATTGTGTGTTATTGGTGAGTAAATAACAGTGTGTTATTTAGAAAAGAATAACAAATTAGAAGGAAAAAAATAGAGATTTCAGTATTCTGAGGCTCTGAGCCCCATTTCTTTTCCTCATAGACGACAAAAAAGTCCGACATTATACGATTTAAAATAAAAACAATAATCGTGGCTTGATATTGAGTAAGAACATGTTTTTATGAATCCCACAGCTTCCGGTCTTCCAAGACCCGACCGGAGAAAAATACGTGGTGCAGGCACGAAACATACTACCAATAGAAATATATTGCTTTTAAAATCGTTCTGTGTGACACGAAAAAAAGGGGGAAATCATGTTGTGAACACGAATCAATAGATTAAATGTTGTGACTATAACACGAAATGCCGTGAGACTGGGTTGGTCCAGGAGGGGAAACGCTCATCCTCAGCTCTATGGATTAAACACAAAAACAGATGTTATAAAGAATAATAAGAGCTAGAATAAAGTGAACAAACGTCCATATAGCCAGTTTCCCGGGTTGCTTGGCTGGTTATGAGCACGGCTACACTCTGCAAAACACGTACAAGTTGCTTAAAAACGATTACAACTTTGAGTAAAACATCATATTAAAAACACATTGCTTGCAACAGACCTGGGGCCTCATTTATAAACGGTGCATACGCTCAAAAGATGGCGTACGCCAGTTTCTACTATACTGTTTGAGATTTATATAAAACAAACTTGACGGGAAAATGTGCGGTCCTCCACGCACAGCTCTGACCCATGCGTACGCGGTACGCACACCAACAGGAGAGACGAGAAACTGCGACACCGTTGGCAGAAGGAAGAATGGAGAGAACTAGAAAATGAAATCTGTATCCTGAATTCGATGCGTCCTCTTTCTGCTGCTGATGGTCTGCCGCACTTTCTTTAGAAGGTTTCTTTTATGGCTAAATAGTTTCTAAAAAGTTTCTTAATTGTCACACAGTCAAAAGATAAAGCCATTCCAGTATGCTCTCGGTGTGGCGCGTGTTTCGAATCAGTCTCTTATTAGCAATGTGCTCATCTTCCGGCACAGTCTGCCCTATCAAAATACAATACTTTTCATAGCAATAACGTAATAACTATAGCGTTTGACCATCTTAACTTTCATGCAACATCCAGATTGTTGTTTTGAAAGTTTACTTTTTTTTATTCTTGACATTTGGGGGAGCTGTTGAGCTCTATAAAACAGACAGAGACACTTTAAACAAAGGTTAGATTCTCTTTGTTGTCAGGAAAATTCAGTGCATTTTTCATGCAATTGGTTTTATTTCACGTCACCTCTTAGGTTGATATACTAAATATAAAAGGTATTATCTTTAATTTTTTCTTGACCTTTTTTCCCCTTTTCTATTATTTTTATACTGTCAGTTAGTTACAAAAATAACTCCACTTTATTTAAGGGGAACTCCACTGACACTTACCTCAAGGTGAGTTTACATGTCATGAGAAGAACTAATCAGCCTTTTAAAATAGTTTTATAATGTATTTTGTGGGTTTGAAAGTATTCTGAGGACAATTATCTTTAGTTATCTATCAATTTCATGATGTCATCGGAAAGTCAGAGATACAAACTAGCAGTAGCGTGGGGTGGGGAAAAATGTAAGGGAAGCCAATGTTTTTGGGTCGGGGGGGGGGGGGGGGGGGTTAATAACGTAACCAGATGAGTGATTACAGCGCCTGGTAACATTTTACACACATTTGTATCATACAGATAGATGCAGGACTTGTACACGCCTGTTATCTAAGCGACAGGTCCGCACGCACTCTCCAGCTGAAACTCTCTCGTCTTATTAATTTAAGCATTTTCTTATTAATTTATGCCAACCTCCCCCCACCAATGCAATACCAGCCGCTCAATGCGCAGTGCAGATTCGGTAATTAATAAATAAGAAGCATTCATTCACAAACTAAATCAGGAGACCTTTAAAGTTTTACGTTCACATCAAAGTATCAGTATGCGTTGTGTTGATAATGGACGAGACCCGCCGAGTCAGCGTAAAGTTGAGACGATCTCTGTTTAATGTCTGAATCTGATAACAGATAAAATGATCAGTTTTACATACATTTCCCTCAGTGACTCCTCTCATTGCTTGGAACGTTTACAAAAAGGGAAGAGGAAACGTGAGGGACACAATATATACAAAAAGTAAAATCACAAAGAAAGGAAATTAAAGTCCTCACAACAATAAACTCCTGAGCACAGCTCTCCGACCTTGCCAGGTATGTAACATTCAATACAATGAAGAACACAGAATAAAATAATATAAAACACAGAATGTGTGTGATTATACAAAATTAAATTAAATAAACCCCACTGCATATTTACATCTGTTACACTAACACACACGGCAAGTGCAGCAACAGTCCTCGTCTCTGTAATTAGTTCAGTCCGTAGTCCAAAAGTAACACAAAAATATAAACAATCTCATCTATTCAGGTGATCGGGCCCTATGTGGCATGCTATCTGCAGTGCTGATTTTCGGATAGCAGAACCCTGTGCTAATTAAACAACTGCAATAAAACAACTACTTCAGACGGAACACCTGCAGCTAAATCCAGGCAAGCAATGCACAATAACCAACAGAACCACATCAGAAATTGCACACATAGCTACACGGGCAGTTCAGGCAACAGGTATGCACAGAGAGAAAGGGGTGTGCATTTCACTCACCCTATTTGAAGAGGAAGGCCATTCTCCTGTCTTTCATGGTAGCGAAGTGGTCAATAACAATGTCATAGAACTTCCCAGCGGCCTTTAGGTCCTCCACAACAACAGAGTCAATGGATATTGTGGCTAGATTGACAAGTCTGTCCTGTCCACACGTGTTCCTCAGATACGTTTTGATCCTTTTTAGACAGGAAAAGGAGCGCTCTGCTGATGTGCTGGTGGCTGGTATCGTGAGCATGAGCTGGAGCAGCTTGTAGACCTCGGAGCGTGTGCCCTGTAGGTCATCCTCAATAAGAAGCTGTATCAGCTCTTCTGGTGGCTTGTGAAACAACCTGTTGTTGTACAGCGTGTGCAGCAATCCTGACGCGTCCAAAAAGCTTTAATTTCACAGCACAATCTATATGATTTTTAGATTTACCGTGCCTCTCAATTGCCCGTGACAGGTTGGCAAGGTCGATGAATCCTGACGTTGCCCAAGGATTGTTCAGGGAGCACGAACCCTTGTCAAAAAGAAGACATGGCCAGCAAAATAGACGCTGAAGTTTGGCGCTTCCAGTTAGCCACTCCGTGCGGACATAAGTGTCCTCATTGAACGTCCGATTAGATCCCTTATTCCTCTGTGTACACAGCTCGAGTGTGGGCCATCCTGCCATCTGCTTTAATTTTTAGTTGCTGCTGTAGCGGAAGTTTAGTGAAGTTATGCTTAATTAAGTACGCCAAATCTCCTCCCTCCATAATGCTTCATTTGCTTGATAATTTCTAACGGCGGTGATGACAGTTACAGTATAGAGAGGCGAAGTCCCTCCCTTTCCGGGAGCCTCCATGGGACCCCGGAAGCGTACAATTATACACTGAAGTCAATGGAGAAAGAAAGTTTATCTTTTGATCCCGTTTGAATTGTGCCACGAATCACACATATGATGTTTGTCAATTTAAAAGAATATTTTGCAAGTCAAAAAAATAAAAATGTGTCGTAAAACTGTGAAGTTACACATTTTTTTGTGTGAAACCGCTGAGTGAACTACAGGTCTCTGGTCTCGCACAATACGCGTCACCATCACAAAGACGGCCGTCACGTTAGCAAATGTCACCTGTTTCTTCCAGAATGAGAATAAAAGTATAAAACGAGGTGAACATCACTACAAGTCTGGACACGTTGAGAGCTGGACATACACGAAAGGGGAGTTAGTCGGTTCTGTAGCGGGACCGGCTTTACAAGATTTCGGTGAGTAATATGAGTGCAATGTGTAACGTTAATGTCAGCTAGCTAACATTAGCTAACAAGGTACACTAACCTGTTTTGTTTCAGTAACTAGTGTTCTCCTTAAGAACTTCGTGGTCTGTGTGTGCTGTGGATAACATTAGTGTTCACAAGAACAAGGTACACTCCCGTGTTTTGTTTTAGTTGCTCTTCAGATTGAAGCGGCCAGTTTTATATCGACTATACTGTATGTGTGATCTCCTTTTACATCTCGTTGTGTCATTTGAGTTTATTTGCTGTGTGTAGATTCAAGGGTTTTGGTTATCTTGTCAATTTGTTTGGTTATCCAGGCACAGCTGTGCGTGACTCCCTCGGGTACACTGGTATGTGTTTTCCTAATGTAGAGAGCATTGATTAATTAATAAACTACACACTGAGTCTAGATCCTGACCACATCCTTTTTTATTGTTGATCAAATGTTTTTCAAAAATGTATTCATACACATTTAGAAAAATACAATGTACAATCACAACCAGTACAACACACATTACAAAAAATATAGAAAAAACAAACAATAACAACAATCAGACAAGAGGACAAAACTATGGAAAAATAACCCCTCCCACCCCCAGATCCGGACCATCCTTGTATTATTGCTCATTCAATCTATTATAGCATGCTAACAAACATGGTACTTACTTTATTTGTACAGATCTGCATGGGAGTCGATGGCGCGATGCAGAGCGCTGTCTGTGATTGTGCATGGGGGATGTACAAATGCAGCCACGCTGCAGCATTGGCAGATCAGCTCCACAGATGTTGAGTGCCAGTGGAGGAAGCCTGGCACTTCCAAAGTAGTCCAGCCGGTGTCTCAACTTTACCAACAGTGAGAGGAGACATACAACCCACTGGCCAGAGACATCACCAATCAGGATGTAGACTGGTTCAGGTCTGCACTGAGGGGTGCACAGTGTGGCATGGCATGGCTTTTGTCAGGCCATTGTCACCGTGCCGGAGCTGATGAAGGGGCATGGGGGTCGGGGGCTTGAGGCAATGCTTGCCTCAATGCGACTGAGCAGAGACCAGCAAGCTGCCATCCAGACAGTGAAGTGTCCACCATCATTATACATGATGGTGTATATAGGATATATATATATATATTTATATACATATCTGTAAATTGTATAATTGTATTTGATTTAAAAGTATTTTTGATCTCTCTGTCTATAAACACAAACTGAGTAAGATTGACAATAAAGTTGACTTTGAAAAATATATATATTCTTTATGAAAATAGTTGACTGTTGAAAAAATGAATTGATTTGATTTTCTGAAGTTAATTTAACTTTGGCGACCATGTAAGGTCATTATTAAAAAGGTACAATCAATTTGTTTAGGGTTGAATAAAATAATGATAAACATTTAATTTGGATAATTTACTGACAGAATAAGAAACTCAATGATGCTCTACTCACCTGTTCCTTTTTATAAAGTGAAACAGTTGAAACGATAGATTTTAGTAAACTTAAAAACAACCTTCTCCAAAAGCTATCAAGGAATATACCGAATACTTGTTTTAGAACTTTATTTTTATATAAATAGTTTGAATGATCCATAATTGACAGAAGCTTGTGTTTACACTGACCTGTTACTCATATATTAATGTCTTTGTAACTTCAGTAAACCACTACCTCACTAATTTCTTTCATTCATCACGGTTCAGTAAACTAAGTTATACATGAACCAGTTTAATAATTATAATAACGTAGGATTGCAACTCTTTGAAACTGTAGGTGGCTCTTAAAAGAGCTTTTGTGTTTGGGTGTGCTGGTCTCAGGTCAGTCTAAGCCCTCTCTCGCGGATGCAGCGCGCCAGCTGGATGTCCTTGGGCATGATGGTGACCCTCTTTGCTTGGTTCATCTTACCAATGGATGTCGGTGCAGTCCACAATCATTGTGCAGTTGAAGACAGAATGGATGAAGGCAGAATGGATGTATTATTGACTCCGAATGAAACACAACTTCATGTCATACAATACATTGACTTTATTTGTAATTGTGTAAAAACATATGAGCATAATGATTAGCAAGCAGGACCTGCAGGAACAGAGCACGGTGATGGATGGAGCTGGGAAGAGAGAAGAATAAAGAAAACAGATAAACTTTATTATCGGATATTAAAAATTCAATTTCAAAACAAGTTACCGCTCCTACAGTTTTCTAGTATGTAAAGATGATTTCACTTGACCTATGCAAAATATCACACTCAATACATGTGTGTCTTTGGGGGGTGCATTGTGCCTTTGATGTATATAAATAATATACCATAACCAAATACTATTACGTACAGTGGAAATCAGGTTGCCAGAGCAGGTCAGTCCAGTGTGCATGTTCCTCAGGGTCTCAGCAGTTACAGGTGAGGTAAAGGAAATAAAAGAGAAAAAGGTCAGTAACAACACTTTAAAGAATTATCTCTTTTAATAATGTTCTATCAGTAATCACTCAACTACTGTCTTTCCAACAAACAGATTGACTCACTATCATCACAATGAAACACGTCCAGAAGAATGGACCACAGATGGAAATTAGCTATTAGCTATAATCTGGCATATTGCATCTCTTCTCTTTGCTGAGATTAATGTTTTTGTATGCATGGTCCTTCTATAAATAAATACATGTCATGCAAAGCTGCCTGCCTGCCTTCCTTCCTTCGACTCTCCCTGAACTGCCTAATCTTTTAATGTTCAATGTTAACCATTTGAGCAGATAGCATTAAGTAGAAAAGATCGCAGATGCTAATGTGCCGCTAGCCTACCTCCCGCCCCCTTAGCACCTGGTGGAGGGGGCGATAGGCTCCTCTTCAAATGTTTCACAAAATACTTACCATCATGACTACTCTTACTGTTTAACATTTGGGTTCACTTCATGTTAAGGCTAATACAAATGACAAGGCTAAGTAATGTGCTAACTAACGTGCTCGCTACTAGCTATGTAGCTAACTTGACTATGTTCCATGCAAAACATGTGTATTACCTGATATGTTTGGTCCAACGACTCCTGGTCCTTTCATCAGACGGGAAGCGATAGAACGAGCAAGTGGTATGATCACTTATGTGATTACAACCTGGTACAAAGCACACAGGCATCTTGTAAAACTGAATTTATTTTTAGCAATCTCTTATTTATTGGAGGGAATAAATCAGTTATGAGATCTTCTTCTTCGCTTTAATTACGAGTCGCAACCACTTGGAGCATTATCGCCTGTGACATCACTTACGCGAGCCAGAATGGGATTTGGGATTTGTAGTCTTTGTAGTCGCGTATTTTTCATAGTCTTATATTTCCACAGTTTTACGACAAAATGTGACTTTTTTGACATGGAACTGATTGTTTAAGATTGACAAACATCATATGTGTAGTTCGTAGCACAATTCAAACGGGATCAAAAGATATGTTTTCTCTCTCCATTGAATTCAATGTAAATGTTTCGCTTCCGGGGTCCCATGGGCCGGAAGTAGATGGGCGTGACTTCGCCTCTCTATTAAAATTGATGTTGATGTGATTGGATGGCAGTGTCCAATCAAATCACCAGCCGCCAGCCGCCCCTGGCATGGCCCTGACCAATCACAGGTTGGTAGGGGCATCACGTGGGCCTCATGTGATTGGTTAATCCCTCACATTTTTTTCACCAAAGGAAACTAGATTCTGCTGGCCTCCTCTCGCAACAGTGAATGCAATCTACTGTTTCACCATGACATCTAGAGGGGCGCTGTTTCACTCTTTGTAAAATACTCAATGAGAATGGGGGAGAGACGGTCCGGCAGGAACACACATGAAAGGAGAATTACAGAAACAAAACAGTGTTTTTATTTATTTATTTAAATTATAACTACAATCCGAAAAAACAGGGGAAGCCTGGCTTCCCTTGGCCTCTGGGAGAAAACGCCACTGCAAACTAGTGATATTGTATGAGTGTTAGTCCAAAGTTTTATCACAATATAATGTCATTTTGATTCCTTGGCACGCCATTTGCTGATATCTCAAAGTCTTCCATGATACGATGTTTTATTTAATCAAATTCAGGGAGTCAGAGATTATATCATATGCATGCATCACGTCATCAACTGATAAAAAGTCCCTAAAATGATTTGATAATTGAATTACTGTTTATTTAGGAAAGGGATGACCTTGGACGGAAATGTGTAATAAGTCAAGCCATGGACATTTCAAAATAAAGGTGTATCTTAAAGGCAAAATTGCTGCAATATCCCTTAAAGTGTCAAATAGGGCAGAGTTAGGATAATTTGATTTGGGTGAATCTGTGTTAATATGCATATGTGGCATGATGAATTTATACTTCTTGCATTTATGTTATATCAGGTCAACGTTATGTTACTTTGAGCAGCAGACCCAACTTAAACTAAACCTTTCATTTTTCAATGAAATGTTTACCTGGTTAAATAACCACAAGGTCATACATGCCAACGCAGGAGCTGACGTCAGAGGACATTTGTGTCAATTCCAAGTAAAATTATTTGTTCTATCTACTCTCCAAAAGAACGAGGGCACATAAGCCACAACAATGAATACTTTGTTTACCACAAGAGATGTGTCCTATTTAACTGTTCACAAACAGCTTCCTGTCGTCAGTGATATAACCCAACTAGATTTTGAACGGTGTGTGTGTGTGTGTGTGTGTGTGTGTGTGTGTGTGTGTGTGTGTGTGTGTGTGTGTGTGTGTGTGTGTGTGTCCAAGCCAATTGCTAAATCGTCTTTTTTGTGTACAGGTTTGCAATCTTTTAGCTTTCATTTCCAAGTCCCCTATTTCTGGGACTGAGCATATTAGCTCCAAATATCCAAATATACAAACCGTCATGAAAGAATTATGAAGAAAGAAAGTAGAAAGAGCAGTTTCTTTGAAATCATCTTAATGGTCCTGCATTTGGTTCGTTTTAAAAGTCACACCTTAAAGATAACTCTGCCAACAGGATCTCCTTAACTCATCAAACTGCCCAAACACAGTCCAATAGGGACATACTTTAAACCTTTTAAAAACAGGACAATTGCTTGAAAGGTCCATTTGTTGCAGATGAACAAAATTAAGTGAATAAAACGCTATTTTGTTATTATTTACGATTTTTTGTTCTCAAAAAACAGTGCATTGTGTGTAATACAACTGTGATTTTTATTAAATTAGTTTGTTTTTAAGGAAGGCCAGAGCTTCAGCTGTGTCCAATAGATTGTTCCCTAGTTAACGTTTTTTAAAAGAACATTATATTCCTATTTGATCATGTCCCCTTTATTGTATTACGGAGAGCAATGTGAGCGTCCATTCCCATTGGATAACGGAGGATTTTACACCCGGAAGTAAATATTCCCCTTACTGTCGATTGATTTTACAGTGATATCTGCACTACTCATCAACTCAACAACACCAGATTATCCTTGTTGATTACACAACATTGATTGGCTTAAGTTGTGTACAATGCTTTTGTAATTTTCCCCTTCGATTCGGAGAAACAAATATGTGTTCAGTTTAGGATGGCCGAAGACACTACACTACCCAGAATCCTCAGCTATCGTTTGGGACTACACCATGTGCTTTGCTTGACAAACCCCGTGATTTGTCCTCAAGCTCTGTGATTGGATGTTGGAGTGGCAGTGTGCGAAGTTTACGCTGAGCGACAAACAGCATTTTGAAATGGAATGAAACCCATCGACGGCACACTATTCAAAACAGGAATCGAACGTCTCCTACCCCCCCCCCCCCCTTAGGTCACAAGCTCCTCCAACAGTGCAACACAATAAAACAGATACACAGAAAAAATAGTGCAAGTCAATACAAAAAGAAAAATAGTAAAAAGTGAAATAGTGCAATAAGAGTCTATACAAGGGATTGGAATATGATATATTAAACAAATCCTTTCTAAGTAGCAGCCAGATTAATGCTGTGGATGTTATTTCAAAGTTCAGGTGTTTAATAGTCTTATGGCCTGTGGGATGAAGCTGTCCCTGAGTCTGGTGGTTTTAGTCCGGATGTAAGATAAAATAAGATAAGATAAGATGGTACTTTATTGATCCCAATTTGGGACATTGTTTTTGTTGCAGCAGCATAAAAGACAAGGCATTTTACAATAAAACAAAACCACAAATAAACAAGAATAGAAAGAAAAGAAAATAGAAAATATACGTGTTGAAATAGAAAATATACATGTAGATATTATGCAAATATACATATTCAAAAATATATGACAATGGAATATGGAATATCAAATATTGAACAGATTATATATGTATAAAATGTACAGCGAGGTTGTATTAGAGAAACTATGGAGCAGAGAGTTCTCTTCCAGCCAGAGGTGATTTGTTGTACAGAGTTATTGCAGTGGGCAGGATTGTGTTCCAGGTATCGGTCCTTGTGACAGCGGAGCTGCAGCAGTCTGTTGGAGAAGGAGCTCCGTTGTCTGTCCAGCTGCTGGTGGAGAGGATGGGTGGGTTATCCATCATCGACAACAGCCTGTTCAGTGTCCTCCTCTCCACCACAGCTTCAAAGGGGTCCAGCTTGATGCCGATGACAGACCCAGCTTTCCTGATCAGTTTATTGATCCTGCTGGTGTCACCGGCTCTGATGCTGCCCCCAGCAGACCGCAGCAAAGAAGAGTGCACTGGCCACTGTTGGCCACAACAGACTAGAAGATCTCCAGCATCTTGCTGCACACGTGGAAGGATCTCAGCTTCCTCAGAAAATAGAGTCTGCTCATCCCCTTCTTGTACACAGCGTCAGTGTTGATCCTCCAGTTCAGCCCATAAGTGCACTCCCAGGTACTGTAGTCCTCCACAAGAGCCACATCCTCTCCTAGAATGCGGCTGTTGTGCCAGATGGCAGCAGACAGAACAGTTTGTGGCTGGGGTGATGGGGGTCTTTTATAATCCTGAGGGCTTTCTTTAAGGTTAACCTGGTATTTTTACTCCACTACATTTATTTTAGTTACTTTACAGATTCTGATTAATGATGTGAAATATAAACAACCCTTAAAGCAGACTTTAGTTACACCTGAGTAAAATAAGGTGATTGTCAAGTGTCAACAATCAGGAGAGATATTTGATTGGAGGACTGGCTTATCTGAAGCCAGTTGAGTAGCACTTGAAATGTTTTTGCTCTATGAAGCCTGATGTACTTTATGATTCTGTTTTCTTCAAGCTTGTATTTTGTTGGTCGAATGCACTTATTGTGAGTCGCTTTGGATAAAAGCGTCAGCTAAATGCAATGTAATGTAATGATTGTTGGTGCTTGAGAAGACTATATATCTATCTGCAGATCCCTATAAAGTATATACATTACTCGTTATTCTCTATAAATAGTTAATTAAAAACTGTATATAATTGCTATTTCGGACATCCCTTTTCAAGATTTCAATATGACTCTAAACGTGTAATAACGTGCTTTAACCAGTAGGAGGTATGGGTTAAAAACATAAGTTAAAAAGCTGTCAAGTTTACAGTGTTAACAAAATAAAATATACTGCTGTTTCTGGTTTAGTTTACGACGGATATATTCTGTTATTGTTTTTGATATTTGTAACAAAAAAGCGATGGAAAAACCCCACAGCAACACAGAAAAAATGGTCTTAACATGACCCAGCGGTCTAGTAGTTAATAAAAAACAATAATATCAAAACAAATTATTACTACTAACTTTATTGTGAAATTAAAACAGAACGGTAAAAGAATAGTTTCCGGTCTATTTTGAGGCCAGATCTCTGTAGATAAATAAAGAACTACGACCGATGTGTAATATTTACAATGCATTCATGTGATGACTTTCAAAGAGTAAAGCAAGCACTGCTGAATAAAGTATGATTTATCTTTTACGAAACGTTTTTTTTCATATGGAATGCAGTTGGAGGTCAACCAATCACAGAGCTTGAGGCATTGTGGAACAATAGCTGAGGATTCTGGGTAGTGTAGTGTCTTCGGTCATCCTAAACTGAACAAATATTTGTTTCTCCGAATCGAAGGGGAAAATTACAAAAGCATTGCACACAACTTAAACCAATCAATGTTGTGTAATCAACAAGGATAATCTGGTGTTTTTGAGTTGATGAGTAGTGCAGATAGCACTGTAAAATCAATCGACAGTAAGGATAATACTTACTTCCGGGTGTAAAATCCTGCGTTATCCAATGGGAATGGACGCTCACATTGCTCTCCGTAATACAATAAAGGGGACATGATCAAATCGGAATATAATGTTCTTTTAAATAACGTTAACTAGGGAACAATCTATTTGGCACAGCTGAAGCTCTGGCCTTCCTTAAAAACTAACTAATTTAATAAAAATCACAGTTGTATTACACACAATGCACTGTTTTTTGAGAACAAAAATTCGTAACTAATGCACCATAATACATTCTCACGAAATATAAAAATTATTATGAATACAAATAAAATAAAAGAAGCCTCCCGTGAGTTACTACAAGCTATAAAGTAGATTTTAAAAACGTTTTATAGAATAAAAGCTCACTGCAGGACGTTGTAGAAATGCGTGTGTGCACCACGACAAAATAGCCTCATTCACTTTACATTAGGGTTGTTTGCGTGGTGCCGACACGTAAATGTAACAAAGTTCGTGAGTCCACCACGCAATGCGGTGTTAAGGAGTCGTGGTGGAGTCACGCATTCTGGTGAGATCAGGTTGAGAATGAGACAACACCGGTTTTATCCATTGTGTATGAATGAATGCTTCAGCTCTTCAGACCAATATAGTAAGATGTGAGTATGTTCCTAATTGTGTTGGTATGCAACCTAGGTTTAATAAAGCAAATCTGCCACTTTTATATTGTAGAATTTGTAAAATTAAAGTAGTCTTTAATTGTTTGTCCTAAACATAGCAATATATGCTTTTGAAATGTAACATGTCTTTGAAAAAATAACAGTATATAGTTTATATTGTGTATCAATCTATAAAATAAATAGACAGACACTTTATCGATCCCAAATTGGGAAATAATTGTACAGCAGCAGTGTGTTCAGGTATTAAAATATTTAAAGTTTGAATAAAGTACAAACTACACAACACAATCCATAAGATAAGTCCGATATGTTCATGAAAACTCCTCAGGAGGCACGACACTAACGTGGCCGTGTGGACTCCGGAGTTTGCTGCATGAGTTGCACTGTATGATCTGTGGTGTAGTGAGCTGTCACTCAAAAACTGAGTAGCCAATGGGGACACACCCCTGAAAGTCCCGCCCACCTGGGACGTTTGTGTCAGAATCGAAAACAAAAAATGAGGGAGCGTAAACGAGAAGAGCTGCAGCGAGAAGCAAAGAGAACTGCAAACAAAAATATATGTTAACACAAAGAAAAAATACTTAAATACACAAATGATTTGTTTGCAACGTATAGTTTTATTTTTTGTAAACTCTTGCTTGATTCTGAGAAAGTGTTGCTTTATCTTTATTTCATAAAACTAATCCCATATGTTGTAACATGGCAGTTTTATTCAGGTGTTATGAAATAGAGGAGAGAGCTGAGGCAGGAAATAGTGAAACAAATACGTTCTGATGAAATGTTTCTTGTGCAATGATCTGTCCTAAATATTGCATTAGTGGAAAAAACACTTAACTTTGCAAGCCAGTACTTCATGTACTCTGGATTCTTTATGAAAAACAAACTGCATTATAAATTCAATATAAAAGAGCTTTATTAAGTTAAAAATACCAAATACAAATTAAATGTAAAAGAAAATAGCCTTTTCCACACATCCAAAATATGTCGTAATTTACATAAATCTAAACAAAGATATATTATATACTGTATAGCTATATATATATATCAAACATTTGTTGGGGTATATAGCAAATGATTCAACTTATAGGCATAAATACTTTTTGTACCAAATGTCAAGGAAATACATCCTATAATTCAATGTGTGAGTCAACACAGTGTATCAGTTTAGTTGGCTGGCCAGAGACCTGAGTTCAGGCTCGTCCACCTCTTTTCCCGCCACGCTGCCACTCCTGTCCTTGTGCTTGCTTTTGAAAGGCCTCCCGAGTTTAATCGAGAGCGTGTTCAGGACGGAGCTCTCGTCCGGTGAAGAGCTACTACGGCTAACGCGGCCACTTCTGGCGAAGGTAGACGTGGTCCTGCTCTCGGAGTTGGTGGCCTCGAAGAGCTTTCCCATGAAGCTGAGGCCGGCCTTGCGGATGTGGGAGCTGCCGGCGAACACGTACAGAATGGGATTGATCGCACTGCTGAAGTAAGCAAACGCTGTGACATTTGGACGGGCTGCAAGGGCGGCAACAACAGTGGAATTACTGTCCTGCAACAGACCCACTACCTGTTGGAGAAAGAGGGGGGAGGGTGGTTTAAACAAAACAAAAAAACAGGCCTGGTCAGAACTTTAAGACAAGATAAGATAAGAAGTGAAATGTGAAATGTGAAATGTTTGTGTTGCAGCAGCAAGGTTGTGTTGTTCATGTTCACTCCATCAAAACACAGCACCCATCTTGTTTGTCTTTAAGGAATACTGTTCTGACTCACTACTTTATTTTTCAGTCAATTCTACTTCACCATTTTTTCTCAATTGGACTCAAGCAACCATCCATAACAGTCGTCACTTTCAACATCAGTCTCACTATGAGTCATAGCTATGAGTCACTTGGACACTAACTGTAAAAAAACCCCTGTTTCAGTCACTTCCTACAATAACGAAAAACAGCAAAGCAGAACCAACTGCATAGTGAGAGTCGAAGAGTTCATTTTGCAACAGTCTGCAAAGTCTTACGACATAGCCCTGTTTTAAATACAGCGTTGGAGTTTTCTTTGCAGATTAGGGAAATAGTAATCCTTTTTGAAAATGGATTGATGATCATATGTCAAAATAAGCAGCACTGAAATTATGGAAAATATTGACTTGTGTTTGTATATATTAAGTGTATTGCATTGAAATGTTGTTAATATTTTACTGAAATGTCAGTTTGGTTGACTGGTGATGATATTAATGGTTGAAGGTTACTTCCTAAGCATTTGTTCATTTCATAGACTGTCAAGAATGGATTTGACCACTTTGATGTCACATTTGTTATTTATTTGTTATTCCCTCAAAATCTTGGCGGGAAACCCCACATACCTGAACATAAAGCATACTTTTGGCATTTAACGGAATCAGTATCCATTTCTGGCCCATGTAGGTCCAATATAAAACTCACCTCTATGATGTTGACGATGTGATACGGCAGCCAGAAAACTGCAAAGGTACAGATGATCATCAGGATGAGGCGGCTGCCTTGTGCTCGGCGCTGGAACTTGGCACTCTGCAGACGACAGATGACGGAGGAGTAACATGTGTTGATGAGGGAGAAAGGCACCAGACAGGCCATGATGGTCTCAAACAGGTACTGGAAGACCCGGTGACCCTTGCTCTTCCAGTGGTACGGCA
Source organism: Pseudochaenichthys georgianus (assembly GCF_902827115.2). NCBI lineage: Eukaryota > Metazoa > Chordata > Actinopteri > Perciformes > Channichthyidae > Pseudochaenichthys > Pseudochaenichthys georgianus. The sequence goes on from NC_047520.1 coordinate 5,219,425, forward strand.
CGCAGAAGCTCAAAGTGATATTGTTTGAGAAAGTCTTCCTCCGATTACTTACAGAGAAAAAGAGAAAAAACACACAAATATGAAGTCAATGTTAAAGTAGATATACCAAGCAGAGTCAATTCTGTAACTTAATATAATAATGTTTTAATGGATCTACTAACCCTTAATTACAGTATAGCAAATGTCGGCAATTTCCTTGAGTATATTATTATTCAAATGTGTGACAATGTAGAAACACAGCATTCAATTCTGCTTAATATGGAAGTCACAAAACGATGAGACAACCTTACATTGAATTAGAGATGTAAGAGCATGAACACATGCACCGGTAAAATAAAAACTGTTGTTACTATATTTGAAACTCTTGCCACACCATCCAACAATTTTTTTTTTTTATTAATACTATAAAGTCCAAAAAAGAAAATTGAAATGTTTTCTCACTTGTTGAAAAGACACATGTTTATGATCCCTTATACATACAATTCAGAATTTTCAAAAACATCTCTTGAAATTACTACAAAGTTAACGCCGTACCCTTTACTTTTGTTGTTGTTGTAAAAACAGATATCAATTTGATTGACTTCAGTTTGTCAGCAACCATTAAAAACTAAACTTTTTGAATAAATAAACGTAATATATTTAAAGATACGACTTGTTAGCCTCACCTGCGGTAAAAAGGCATCGGCAGTGACATGAGGAACGCCAACACCCATACGACGAGCAGCAGAATCAGGAGGGAGCGCTTGGTTCTCATCCTCTGGGACAGAAACGGCCTGGACACGGCCAGCCAGCGGTCCATGCTCATCAGGCAGATGAGGTAGATGGACACGTACATGTTCACACTCGATAGGTAATGCACCAGCTTGCATGCTGCCGAGCCAAACTCCCAGCCTTGTCCTCCAGCCAGGTAGCGCAGGAAAAAAGGGGCGCTGAGCAGCACGAAAGCATCCGCCATGCTCAGATTCAGCACCAGCAAACAGGTCACTGAGCGCTTCTTCACCTGGCACAACACTGTCCAAACAACAAACAGGTTCCCAGGGAAGCCCAGCACAAAGGCCAGGGTCAAGATGGCGATGCCGACCATGGCGTTGATGGACAGAGGAACAGACGAAGAGGAGGACTGCTGGGAGATGGTGGTGGTGATATTGGATGCCATCAGGAAAGCCTGAGAAGAATCTGAGTGAGGCTTTGAGAACTGTGATATTTACACAACAGAAAAAAAGACAGGAAACAGGATTGAATTAACATGTGTGTCAACGCTTTGAGATGTCACCCAACATGTTTTTTCCTGTTCTGCTACTTTAAATCTACTACATATTAACGGAAAGCGGTCCTGCCTGTTATCAGCATAAATGGACCTCAAAATATGATTAACTGCCTCTTTATTTAAAGGATTGATACTTTTACAAGTGGTGCATGTCCTGCCTTCTACAGTGACGTGACAGGGTTTCATATATATATATATATATATATATATATATATATATATCTGTAAGACTTGTCTGCAGCAAACAAATAGAAGATGACTGTATATCATGAATTTTAAAAAGTATACTTTGACCTGTCGATAAATATATTATTTCCTGCATTTTGTCCCTATTTCACAATTTTTGCCATTTATAAGGACACGAGTGAAATGTGGACAAAAAGTCCAATAAAAAGAAAATAATTTTTCTTATACCAGCAAGTCAGCACTTTATTATTACAGGTACATTTTCCTTCAGTCTGCCAAATTAATATGAGAATGTAAGTTCTGTCACATCAGTTTTATACCAAATGATTACCAAGAAGCAGTGGCGACTGGTCATTAGGTCACAGCCCCACCTAGTGTCAGCAGAAAGTACTTCAAATAACAATTCCACAGAAATGCAAAAACAATACATCTTAAAATATATTTTAAGATCATGTTTAATCTTCTGATTCGTCTGTACATTGCTGTTTTAGTCTGTGACTTCGCCACTCCATAGCGATTAAAATCAGTAAAACGGAAAGAAAATGAATGAAGTTGACCATCGACTTCAGCTTTGGTAAGTTCATTTTATGTCATATATTTTGTTGATCTTCTGTGTTTTGCCTATAGGCTATTGCTCTGCTGGATCAATTGATATTGTGACCTCGGTGATGAGTGTCTGTGTTTTCCTTATATCCCTCCCTCTCTCTACCACCTACAGCTATTTGTTTACGTGTTTAAAAAAGCACCAGAAGCTACACATCTAAGTTGTCCGTGCCCCACCACTTTTGTACATATAAAAGAAGGCCAAGAAACTGTGAAATTAAAATCTTTCTAATCAGCTATCTCCGAACAGAAAGCAACATAAATATGCACTCGTTGTGAAGCAAAACAAGAATAATATTAAAAAATAGTCATGTAATTATGGAGCCCCTAAAGGGACATGGAAACAAAAAAGAAAAAGAAAAAAAGTCTGGATAACGGATTAGTTTCTCGTGCGCACGAGAAACTAATCCGTCATCCTGACTTTATTTTTATTTTTTGAGAAAGTTACCGGTGCGCCAAGGGCACAGGAGACAACCCTTTAATTGCAGACTGTTATGTTTACGTGGGGAAATGACAGTGCATACATTGTTTGAGATATATTTCGAACTCCGACTTCATTGTATGGGCATTTCGGCCAGGGGTGTAGAGGTACTTGTTTAAGCACCGGATTGGCAAAACAGGAGAGTCTGTAAACCAGTCTGCTTTGATCTATGAATTAATGTCTAGTAGGCTACCTGCTGCCCGCAGCTGGTTTGAAGGGAAACAAACACTCAGAACACATACACACGGAGCTGAGCAGAGCACAAACAGATTCACATCAATCATGCACCCTGGTGACATCTCCTTCATAAAACTAATAAAAGGGGGAGTAATCGGGCAGCTCGATGTGTGTGTGTGTGTGTGTGTGTGTGTGTGTGTGTGTGTGTGTGTGTGTGTGTGTGTGTGTGTGTGTGTGTGTGTGTGTGTGTGTGTGTGTGTGTGTGTGTGTGTGTGTGTGTGTGTGTGTGTGTGTGTGTGTGTGTGTGTGTGTGTGTGTGTGTGCGCTGGTGCTAAACTGGTGCTGGAGTTAAACCTCCCGCCGTCTCCTGGAGTGACCGCAGGCTGCTATGTTTTTAAACACACCCCTCTGGCCGACATGTCCTTAAGATTAAGTCTGAGTTCGAAATATATCTCAAATAATGTATGCACTGTCATTTCCCCACGTAAACATAACAGTCTGCAATGAAATGAAATGGTTGTCTCCTGTAAGCTCCACTCCCTCCTTGGCGCACCGGTAACTTTCTACCAAAAAATAAAATAAAAAATAAATTCAGGATAACGGACCCGTTTTCCTGACTTTATTTTTTTCTCTCTCTTTTATTTTTTCCATGTCCCTTTAGGGGCTCCGTATGTAATAACTTCTGGTTTGGTAAAAAGTAGCGAGATTTCAGTTCCTTTTCTTATACTTTATATACTTATACTGTCAAACTCCAGAGTAAAAATATTTTTAAAATAACATTAACAAGATACATTTTCATACTGACCTTCTACTTCTGATTGATTTTTAAGCCCACGACGGTAAATCCACACAAAATGTACCAATGTCCACCTATTTTACACCTCCCCTGATCTACTGCAGGCTTTCCTCTTTGAGGACTGAGTGTATAAAGAAACTGCAAAGTTTACATATTGAGAAAGACGGTTTATGTAAGGGGAAGCTCCCGGTGACCACAGGAAGCAAGCTTCAGAACATTTGGTTGTAATGTAGCTGTTGTTCCCAGGGGCGGAAAACAATATACAGTAGCCTACTATTAGTTGTTATAAATCAGCTGTTTATTAGGCTGTTCAAGGGATAATTCTCACCTAAAGAGGGAGGACACTCCTCAGATGTCTTAAACACATGGGACATCGTAAAACAGTAAACACACAAACATACAGTACTATTTGTTATTAGTTATTAAAAACAAATTAAAAACTGCATTTATGCAGTTCAAGGGATAATTCTCACCCACCTCTTGCTCTTGCCCTGCACTTGTATGTGCCAGTTGAGATGGTTCTTCCACCAGCTCAACTCTCTGTCCCTCATCATGGACGCAGGAGGCTGGCTGTATATCTGAACTCGCTCCCTCGTCATTCTCTTCATCATCTTGCACTTGTTCTAAGCTCCTGATGACACCGCTGCTGCCAAAACGATCTGTCAATTTGCGACATTTATATGCTTCACCTGCGAGTGACTTCACCTTTTTTTTTTTTGCCTTCTCGGCCCCACCTTTTTCTTTTCGTTTTCTTTGATTTGTATTTTCATTCTCGCTGGCCGTTTCTCAATGTCGAGTAAACCTGCTGCAGAGCCACTATTTCAAGTATACTACGTCATAGAGTGGCACCGAAGGACTGTTTAAATGCATTGTCACTACCCGATCTACGGGGGCAGCTGCCCCCCCCCCCCCCCCCACAGTAATTCCATGGGCATGGCAACTGCAAAGTCACAGTATGTAGTTGTAGTTTCACAGTCAATTACTGTGAAATCCATGCAACTAGTAGCCAGTAATTTACTGTAATTTTACAGTCAAACATTTTACAGTGTACTAATGTGATTGTAGGAAGCCGGGTTTGTGTCTAAATAAATTTACAATAGATTTATTTACATAGAAATTAATATAAAGAAAAATACCTTTCTCTATGTTCCACACATCAAACAATTGGGTGATGCTGCTTTCCCTGAATTTGCTGAATTTGCAGATGTCTGTCCATGACAATACAGTCCAGAGTCACAGGCCCTCTAACTCCATGTGGTAGCTTCCACCAACCTCATTGCTCTGTCATGACACCTACAAATAACCAATGATACACACATTTTAAAGATTAATATAACGTGCAAACACTACGGTGCTTCGGTGGGTCAGTCTGACATGCAGAATCTACCATCACAGGTAATCTGCTGGTAGTATGTGAGGTGCTGGCCTGTAAAGAAGAAAACATAGTTAGAACAAAATCATCTCAATTTAGTATTCAGGATTAGAAAATACTATTTGGATAAATATAGTCTGAAATCCCAAAAGATGGGGGCTAAAACTGTCTATTTAGCAAAGCTCTTTGCTTAGCCTTTTCCAATCCGAGTAAGTTTGGAACTGTAACGTGCATGCTGTGTTTCTGACAGGATACAGATGATGTGTTGGAGAGGGGCTGAGCTCAGTAGACTGACTGTAATGAGTGCTTGCCACTAGTTAGCCTGTTGCTGGAGGTAAGGCCCCGTCAACAACAATAACAAACCAACGGTGCTTTAGCTCGGTTTTACTCGTGGTGTGTCTCCCCCTTGCGCACATACACACACTGTTGTATCATAACAGTCGTGCACACACACACACATTTAAATTCATGTGCGCTAACCAGAGGTGGGAGTAAGTCCTACATGTCCAAGTCATGAGCAAGTCTCAAGTCTTGAGCTACAAGTATCAAGCAAGTCCCAAGTCACTATGATGAGAGTCAAGCAAGTCAAGTCAAGTCATACGAAATTCTGATGAATAAGCCCAGTTTCCGCATTTAAATCAGTTAAAAGACAGTGGTTATGAAAACGGATTCAACCCACACTATGATATTCATTACATACACAGTTAATCATTTGAAATCTAATTTAGACCGATGACAATCATATTAGATTCATTTTAACCCTAGCACTGCAGACAATATAGCTAGGACTCAAAAAGTCTGTTCAAAAAGGCAGAATTCCAGGTAAGAAAATCATATATGGCATTTGCCATTACACATTTAATTTAAATGTCTGTTAACACTAGAACCGCCAACAGCATCAGCACCTACATCAATATCATTTTCAAATCATTTAATTTGTTCCTCTTCATCATTTCCTTATAAACTAAGTAGGACGATTTAAAACTCACTTAATTGGGCTAATTTAGAAATTGCTTCTGTTTATCATCATAACAGATAAAAAAGTTCAGATTCATTTTTACAATAAATCAAGGAATGATGCACTTCTACAAACAAAAACAACATAATTAAAACATTTAAACAAACTACTAAAAGCAGATACTACATTATTCAACAGTTTACAGTAACTTCTGATAATAACAGGGGAATAAACGAGGCATCTCTTTTCCTCTCTCTCTCTCCATCTCCTGACAGCCCGTCAGTATCAGGGTTAGTCAAAAATAAATCCCTTGGCGGTTCTAGTGTTAATTTACCATTTTGTCTTCTCTTTGCAATGCTTAATCGATTTGATACCAATTATAACGTAAATTAAACTTAACGTTAACAAGCAAGTCTCAAGTAAAAAAAAATGTGACTTGACTCGAGTCAAGTCATGTGACTCGAGTCCCCACCTCTGGCGCTAACCAGTAAACACACAAAAGCTTTTACATATAACGTTGCAAAAAACAGCGTCTCATTAGTGCAGCGTAGCTTAGCTTACAGATCGAAGATATCTGATAATTCGTACAGACTACAATCACAAAAGCTTGTACAGATAACGCTGCTCAATACGGCACTTAGCTACAGAAGATTACGTTTGTTATAACTTAATTTATATGATTTTAGAGGATACAAAATACTAATAAATACGAGAATAAATACTTGTGTAATGTGCTATGGCGTGGCTTTACAGCCTTCACACAGATCGCCATTGCGGCAGTATGTCTGAGCATGTTATCAAATGCCTGATAATTAAAATAAAAGCAAAGACAGCGGAGCGTACAAAATAAAATAAAATGTTACAAAAACATATAAACACCTAACTGATTACTGTTTGGGTTTGAGGCGACATTGATACGGCGAAGCTACATGCTATAAGCTAACTAGCTTTATCAGGAAAAACATCGCTAAATAAAAACTTACAGCTGCCAAATTGGATGTGGCCTCACTGGCCTGGCCCCGGATGGTGGGTATTGATCCCGGTTTTAGCCTTAGTTTGGAGGCATATCCTTCTTTGACTTGAGTGAAGTTCATAAACATGTCCGGGGCAAAATGTTGTGAACACACAAGCAGACATCTGCTGGAGTTTTCTGCCACACGTCCCTGGAAAATGAACTCTAGCCACAGATTCTTCTCTTTCTCCAGGGATGGCATTGCATGCAGTACCTTGCCCTTGTCCCGATTCTTGCAGCTAACAACGGCACAACGTTTAACTCCCTTGGACATCGTTGTTAGAGTAGGCAAAAACACAGATGTGACTGGGGGAGCTTTAGCCTGCAGACAGTCTATATAAGAATGACAGGTTAGGCAATGGCCGTGGCCCAGCCTGGGCCCAGCCCCACATTCCCCTGATAGGTGGAGAGTTGGCCAGATAGGCGCAGCTCCTTGTTCCTGACGTCAGATACATTTCAAATCTGTATCAGTCTGTATCAGATCCGTTGCAGCCTCGTTTTTAGAGATTTGGGTATGGAGGAAAAGAGAGCAGGTTGTGTTTTCTGACACTTGGTGAGTTCCCTGACACACTGGAGACACATATTCATGTATAAAAGACGTACAAAAGTGCATTTTGCATGATAGGTTCCCTTTAAGTAAAAGCCTCCATCTTCCTCTCCTCCAGGTGAAGAAGGATCCAGACTGACGTAATAATCGGGCAGTTCGATGTGTTTTACCATAAGAAAGTATCTTGTGGGAACGAGAAAGTATATCGTGCGCACAAATTAATAAAATGTGGCCTCGTTTTATTTATTTGTCTCTCTATGAATCCTCCAGGGCTCCGTAATTATCTGCTCTTTCACCAGAAATCTTGGCAGATGTAGTATTCCTCATACCACATAAGCCTTGTTGCATAACGAAGTTGAGATGCGCCCAATTGTCCGATTGCATTATGAGATGATTCCCTTCATTTTTTCAATTTTTCTGTATTTCAGTTTTTACTGTCTGCTTCAAGTGAAAAGCCCCCCCCCCCCCTCCCTTAGGGGAATTAATCCACAAAAAACACACTGGACGCTGCACTAGGTCAGAAACCAGAGGAGACTGTGAAGTCCACCGTAGACGGACCACTTTCGGTCAAAATGTACTTTCCATTAAGGGCAGCTCACTCTGGAATAGCCTCCCAACTGAGATACGAGATTGTACCACTTAAAGGTCAACTAAAAGAATGGTTGAGAAACAAACAAATGTGCCAGCCCATCACCGCTAAATGCACTTTAATAAATGTTTGTACTTTACATGTATGTTGCTCTTTTATCTTCTCTTGCACTTTATAAGTCATAGCTGTTACATTGCACTGCCATGTGGTTAATGCTTGTATATGCTGCTCATGCCCTTTCTGCATATCATGTATTTATTTTTTGCTTTGTATATAAATGTCAAGTTCTTAAATGTTGTATGTGAGGGACTACGGATGGAAATGAGCTAAATGCTAAAATCTGGCATATTTACATTTTGAAGCATTAATTGTTAAAGATGTTCATCAATGTGCATTGTCCCTCTTCAAGTAAACGAATAAATGAAATGAAATGATGATATGATAGTGCTTACAAGGAAATACATACAATAGTTGTTTGAATATTTCCTGATTTAAAAGTTATGTAAGAAAAATCTCTTGCAAATCAACTCATGAGTCAACACAGTGTAATCAGTTTAGTTGGATGGCCAGTGTCCTGAGTTCAAGCTCGTCCGCCTCTTTTCCCGCCACGCCACCGCTCGTGTCCTTTTCCTTGCTTTTGAACGGCCTCCCCAGTTTCATCAACAGGGTGTTCAGGGCGGAGCGCTTGTCCGGTGTGAAGCATCTGCGGTTAATGTGTCCGCTCCGGGTGAAGGTAGACGTGGTCCTGTTCTCCGAGCTGGTGGCCTCGAAGAGCTTGCCCATGAAGCTGAAGCCGGCCTGGCGGATGTGGGAGCTGCCGGCAAACACGTACAAAATGGGATTGACTGCACTGCTGAAGTAAGCGAATGCGGTGACATTTGGACGGGCTGCAAGGGCGACTGTAACAGCAGATTTACTGTCCTGCAAAAGGCCCACCACCTGTTGAAGGGAGAAGAGCGGGGAGATTAATAAATAAATCACATAACTGCTCTGGTAAATTCACCCTCATGTATATTTCCAATCAATTGGGCAGAAGAGCGTCAGAGTGTCATACTCAGCTCACTTGTTCATGAGAGTCAGTTTTACTATGCCCCTCTTTTCTCAATTTGGGTTACAAAATAAAAGACGTATTTACCTGTAGCGAATGTGAATCCTCTGGCCTCTGCTTATCTATGAAGTTCCCCTGGGGCCTGAGCAGCATTGGGATTTACGGGAACAGCAGTAAGCTCAAGCTTCCCCTTCGGCTTGGTCAAGGAGGAATTTATTGTGGCATGGTCACGAGAACATCTGAAGAACACAGGATCGAGGGACTCCAAAGTGGAAGGCACAGGGATTGTTCTGCGGACAGGGCGGAATTTGAGGAAGACCGAGGCAGTCCAGCAGGCGGAGGCTTGGTTGAAGCACAAGGACCTCATTGGGAGTGTGGCACAGGGCAGGGCCAGACTTGGGAGCGCAACATCCATCCGACACGGCACCGCCACCAGAAAAGAGAGGCAGGAGCTGGTGCATGCATGAACAGCTGCTCCAAGGCACTGAGAGAGTGGTGCTATCACATGGAGATCAGTGAAAGCAGGTACACAACGCTACAGAAAAACCCATCATGTTGTTGCTAGGTGGGTAATCGGCTGAAGAAAAGACCAAAGGACTTGGCTCTCCATGGCCCGAGACAACACAATCTCACTCCCAACTCGGCCTATGTTGACGTTATGTCAGGGTCCCTGTCGTCACTTTCCAACGCAAGGGGGGCCCTTTAGCGTCGAGTTTCAACTATCAGGGAGTCCCATTGACTTGCATAGCTCCCTGAACGTTGGTAATTGACGAGTTGGGATCGCGGCGAAATGCTCGCCGCAGATCCATTCTCACAGCGTTTATCAACCTTTTTCTAACTCAATATCAAGCCAAACTTATTGTGTTTACTTCTTTATTTTAATTGAATAATGTCGGACTTTTGTTGCCGTCAGTTGGGGGGAGAGTAGGGGCTCAGAATACTGAAATCTGTATTGTTTCATCGTTTTTTCCTTCTAATTTTGTATTATTTTCTAAACCACACACTGTTATTTACTCAACAATAAGACACAATTATCCTTTTGTTTATTTATTTGTTTGATTGTATAATGTCGGACTTTTGGAGTCGGTCAGGACCGAGGGTCGGAGCAGCTCATTCGAACACAGGAAGCTGTATTTTCAAAATAAGAGTTCATTTTAATATTATGTTTGATAATATTATTTGTATTAACTAGACCACTGAGTCATGTTAAGACCATCTTTTCTGTCGGTTTGGTGTTATAAATATAAAAAATATATATGTGTGGATAACAAAATGCATCCATCATAAACTAAACTGGAAACAGCAGTATATTTTATTGTTTTAGCACTGTAAACCTGTTAAAGAGTGCTTTAACCGCCTAGTGGTTAAAGCACGTTCTTGAATTGTTTTGTTGATATGTTCTATTTGATGAAAACATACAAATATTAAGAGTACATACTTTCATAGGGGGAAAGTAGAAGGTCAATGATAGAAATATAGAATAGAAAATGTGATCTCTACAATAAAACAGTTCAGTGCCGGATGTCCAAAGACATTAGGAGGATGTGCAAAACAGACACACTAATTAGGCTTTATTTAAACATTAAAGAATACTTTAAGTTAAGGTCTTCTTTTAAATAAGAAAAAAGCCTTGGGGGTATCTATAGATAAATATTAAGCCTGACAAAGTACTTAACATGTAATATATTGCATAATTTGTTTTGGGACTTGACAATCAACTTTCCTGCAATGTTAACTATTTTGAAGCACTTATTTTAACTGATATTATACATATTAATAATACTCTTATAAGATGTATTTAGATCGAATAAAACATATTCAGAATATGACAGTTTAAAGGTGGAGGTATACACATATCGATAGATGTCTTGTAATGTACTGTTGAGGAACCTGCGACCCAAGTTTTTCATCTCCGACCTTGTCAGGTATTGAACATTCAATAAATGAAGAACACAGAATTGTTAAATATAAAACACAGAATTTGTGTGATTATACTAAATGATTTACAAATAAACACCACTGCATATTTACAACTGTTACACATGCTGATGTAACGCAAATGTTTCCAACTTGTGATCAATAAAGTATATCTTATCTTAAGATGATCGATGGCTACTGCCATATTTGCAAAATTTGCCTCTCAAGTGCATGTTTCAGGCTTATCAATTAACAACAGGGGTCACAGACATACGACATACGACTAAGCTCTTCTGACCTTAGCTGTCGTGTGGGTATTAATGCTGCCCATTATGGGCACAAGCCATTTTCACCCATTTATTAATTATATGTTTTACATTTGAGTGTTTCCTATCCCCTAACCCTCCAGGGATGTACACAGTTTAATACCGGCAACTTCTTAATATGGGAAATACGAAAAACGTCTTTTAAAACTACAATTTCCAGTAGAGACATGCCATAGAACATGTTGCGAAACACACAATAGCCAGCATGTGTAGTTCTGATGACGGGGTGGGGGAGGGGGGTGGTGGACCCATTCCAATCCAGTTTTTGATAGTGTGCTGTGGTTTCATCCCATTTCAAAGTGCTGTTTGGCGCTCGGCGTAACCCTCGGCGCACTGCCACTCAAACATCCAATCACAGAGCTTGAGGACTCATCACGGGGTTTGTTGGAGAGAATACTTACTTCCGGGTGTAAAATTATCTTAAGCAACTATGAGCTGCTCCGACTGTCGGTCCTGACCATGGATGTATAATAAGAACTGGATAAAGCATGGGAGGCGGGGCCTCATTCATTCCTATGAGAGTTGCTCATTGGCGCATGAAGATAAAATGGGCCAACTTTTGAGAGAGCGAAACATCACAGATTATCCGTCATGCCTGAGAAGTACCCGTATGTGCGCTCATAGAGCATGCGCAACTTTAACCACGGCCCCCAAAAGGCTTGTTCACATTAAGCACGTCAATTTGCGTACACGTAACAGCACCGCACGTTCATGACAGCATGGTACTGGATTGTTATGATGGATTTGATATTAACGAGGCGGCCGCGGCAGTTAGCAGCTAGCGGCTAGCTAGTAATTAATGCTAAGTTACACATCAATCGTTATGTACTTTTATATTACGCTGATAACAGGATCTAGTGATATCCAAGCAACAGAGCTTAATTTAGCATGAAACTTGTGTGGGTTGTACATGAAACCACTTGGTAATATATAAAAATGTATGTATTTTGAAGCCTGTTATGATCAATTGTGAGTTAAATCTTATCTAAAAAGTAAAGCTGATGATGGATTACTACTGTGGTGGAGTTAAAATAACAATAGCCTATTTCTATTTGAAATGTGATGGAGTAAAAGGATAGTAACTGTGACTATTCATGTTAAGTACCCCACAAGTAACACAAATGTATAATACTTGAAGGAAAGGTGTAAAATGTTTCCATAAATACCAATATCACACACTACAACACAGACTATAACACCGCTTTTTGTTAAATACCAACCATGTGTATATATATATGCTGCTAAAACTGTGTAATATACCAGGCTGCTAAATTCTCCAAACTGTTAGTCAGAACACGTAACATGAACGTGCCGGGCAGCGCGTTCCCGTGGGTTAGATGCGCGTTCATAATGCAGAGGGAAATAACTTTCAGAATAACGTTATTAGCACATTTTACAACTTGAGGACCGAATGTTTTTAATAAGGGCTATACAAGTGTTCATACTGGGTAGTTTATTTAGTTTAAAAAAAATTATCCAACGATTTACAGACCACTCTTTCCCCATGTAAGTCAATGGGAAAAAGTGTTTCCGGGCCCAGCAACCTACTATAACGGAAGTGTAGTACTGACGTTTGGCCACAACGTATATTCTCATCAGAGTCCGGCGCACTTCCTGGGGGCTTGGTCCTGACGGACTCCAAAAGTCCGACATTATACAATCAAACAAATAAATAAACACAAGGATAATTGTGTCTTATGCCCCTTTCACACCAGCGCCTTTTCAGCTCCGGCTCGGAGCTAGAGCCTGAATAGCGCCGGGTTTTCCAGTTCACACCGGAGCTGCGCCGGCTCTTAGCTCCGGAATCCGCTTCATTTCCAGCTCCAAAAAATTGTCGGTCCAGAGGCAAGAGCTTTGGAGCTAAGAGGCGACGTCGCTTACGTCTCTCTTACGTCGAGGCGTGCAGGAAACTAAACCCACCTCCCATGGGTCGACTGTTATGCCTGCCTACAAGCAGTAGTGCCTATAAACACACTTTATAAAGTCAGGCAACACTAACCAGGCTTCGTGTGATTCTGTTTATTTGTGCCTTACTTTGACCATCCGTTCACTGTTATCGATCATTGTGGAGAGAGGCAGACGTGTTGTTTTGTATTATTGCAGCTATCGGATGCAAGTAGTCAGTTTAGCTTCGGTTGCTATGCTAACATCACCCGTTTTATACCAGAGAAACTTTCATAACAGCGTTGTGATACCAAACAGTGTCAATTCAGACTGACACACATTCACTCAGGCTAAGGGAACTGGGGATATGCATCAGCTGCTTGTGTGAGTCGGACAGTGAATACTTTAGAGCGGCCGCTGCAGTGTGAGCTAACCGGGAGCTAACGGGAGAATACACTCCTGTGGAAGAGCAGCCAAACTGCAGCGGTCGGTAAATGCTGCAGAAACACATTAATAAACAATGAACCACGGCACTCTGGAGAAAAGTATAAGGTTGGAGAAGTCGTTATTCAATTTATTCTGGCTTTGTGTGATTAAAAGCAACACGATCATCCACCCGACGCAGTTGTTGTTGTTGTGAGCTGCCGTTGGAGGGCAAATCAGCGATGTAAACGGTGACGTCATGACGCAGCAAGGGCAGCTCTGGGGCGCCAGTGGGCGGTGTGCACAGAGCGGGAGCTGAAAAGGGAAACCGGAGCTGAACCAGAAAAGCTCCCGCTCGGAGCTAGAAACTGAAAAGCGCTGGTGTGAAAGCCGCATTATTGTTGACTAAATAACAGTGTGTGGTTTAGAAAAGAATATAACATTAGAAGGAAAAAACGATAAACAATACAGATTTTAGCCCCTATTCTCCCCCTAACTGACGGCAACAAAAGTCCGACGTTATTAAATTAAAATAAAGAAGTAAACACAATAAGTGTGGCTTGACATTGAGTAAGAAAAAGGTTGATAAATGCTGTGAGAATGGATCGCGGCGAAATGCTCGCCGCGATCCATTCTCACGGCATTTGTGAGACTCGTCTATTACCAACGTTCAGGGAGCTCTATACAAGTCAATGGGAATCCTTGATAGTTGAAACTCGACGCTAAAGGGCCGCCCTTGCGTTGGAAAGTGACGACAGGGACCCTGACATAACATCAACATAGGCCGACTTGGGTTAGAATGTGTTGCCCGAGACTGGGGGATGACAGTTGACCTGGAAAGGTAGCAGACGATTCCACCACACAGAATCAAGTCCACTGAAACCAGACCTCATATTGGGCTCTGAGGACACTAGACAGCTCATTTTGATGGGGCTGTGCCCCATGAGGAAAAGGATGGAGAAGGCGCAAGAGAGAAAGAGGGCAAAGTACCAGGATGTAGTTCAGGACTGCCGCAGGATCAATTGGAAGACCAGGTGTATGCCAGTGCACTCAGCAGGACCTATGGAACGCTGTGCATCAAGGGAGCATGCAGGAGAAGAGCCATCAAGAGCAAGGCAGCAGAGAGAGCATCTACTGTGGCTGAATAAGGGTGACCAAGTTTGAGCATCAGAACATGTATGCAAGAACTTAAACACCCTGGTAGAACCTTCAAGAGGGGATGAAGGATCCACCAGGCCAAAATTAGGTGCTTGACAGCGGAAATGACAACAAAGCGCATAGAAGTAAGTTCTGGGGAGACGCAGGAGGAGCTAAGGCCGGAGGCGATCAACAGCGCCCAGATCCTCCCAGTGTGTCGCCCCCACAGCAATGGACTGTATATTGAAAGTAGACATGGTCACCACAACATCATATCCTTGTATTATTGTCTTGTTTTACCCGTGGGAAACGTCCGATTCCTGCACATAAAGCACATGTACTGTATGGCATATAATATAATCAGGAGACATTTCTAGCCCATGTAGGTCAAACTCTGATCAACAAAATTATGAGTAAAACTCACCTCTATGATATTGACGATGTGATACGGCAGCCAGAATACTCAAATGGTACAGATGACCATCAGGATGAGGCGGCTGCCTTGTGCTCGGCCCTGGAACTTGGCACTCTGCAGACGACAGATGACGGAGGAGTTACAGGTGTTGATGAGGGAGAAAGGCAGCAGGAAGCCCACGATGGTTTCAAACAGGTACTGGAAGACCCGGTGACCCTCGCTCTTGTGGTACGGCACACAGAACCTCAAAGTGATATTGTTTGGGAAAGTACCCCTCATATCCAGTCTGTAAATTAACATAATCAATGTTTGAACTCAACAGTATTACCATTAAAAACTAGCCTTTATAAAATGAGAAACTAGATATATTTCAAGACACATTTTTGTCTCACCTGCGGTAGAAAGGCATCGGGACTGACAGGAGCAACGCTAACACCCAGACCACAAGCAGAAGAATCAGGAGGGAGCGCTTGGTTCTCATTGTCTGGAACAGAAACGGCCTGGACACGGCCAGCCAGCGGTCCATGCTCATCAGGCAGATGAGGTAGATGGACACGCACATGTTCACACTCGATAGGTAATGCACCAGCTTGCATGCTGCCGAGCCAAACTCCCAGCCTCGTCCTCCAGCCAGGTAGCGCAGGAAAAAAGGGGCGCTGAGCAGCACGAAAGCATCCGCCATACTCAGATTCAGCAGCAGCAAACAGGTCACTGAGCGCTTCTTCACCCGGCACAACACTGTCCAAACAACAAACCGGTTCCCAGGGAAGCCCAGCACAAAGGCCAGGGTCAAGATGGTGATACCGACCATGGCGTTGATGGACAGAGGAACAGACGAAGAGGAGGACTGCTGGGAGATGGTGGTGGTGATATTGGATGCCATCAGGAAAGCCTGGCTTTGACCACTGTGACATTTACACAACCTTTTAAACAGAAAATGAATTAGGTTCCAATGTGTGTCAATGCTTCGAAAGGTTACAAATGTTTTTACCTTATCTGCTACTCTAAATCTACACTACATATTTATAGAAAGTGATGTTGCCTGTTATCAGCAAACATGGACCTCAAAAGATTATTAACTGCCTTTTTCCAGATGGTAAGGATTGATATATCACTTTTTACACATCTTGATAGCAAAGATGCTTGAAATGTTTCACCCTATAATGCTTTTGTTTGTTGTATTTGAATTTTGTGCATCAGACAAATGGAAAATTACGGTACATAAATAAAAAAGGAATACTTTTACCTAATTTCTAGATTAATGTTTCACTTCCTGTATGTTGTCCCTACTTCTATTTCATTTGTATGCCATTTGCCAAATAAGACAGAGGGGAAAGCTTCACATTTCTGATATATCTTTTATAATTTCAAGTTTTTCTGATCAGGGTCAAAGGACACCATTAAAATGTAGACGAATATTTCCTTTTTTCTCTTATACCTGGGAGACAGCTCCTTGTAAGTAGAGGCACATGTTCCCACATTGTCTCACAGATTATTCTGAGAGTGTTAGTGTAGTTTTAGACAAACAAATTACTAACAAGGCAACATAAGTATGGAGAACTGTGAACTTTTGAACTTTATTCTAAAAAACTAAAATATATATTTAACTTCGAATCTTCTTGTCTCCGGGCAGACAGCAACAGAGAGCTGCAGTCTTTGTGTTGGAAAACAGAAACAGTCATGTTCATGAGTATTTTTAACTTAACATTTAGTTTTGTCTGACTGATTTAACATTTTATAAAAATATACAGGAAACTTATAAAAGAGATTTCAGTCCAAGATGTCTATTAGACGTGAAATGTTTCGGTCAGACTCCAAAATAAATATATTTTAGGTGTAATATATTAACAAGTAACATTTACATACTGACCTTACTGCTGATCTCTTTTAAAGCCCACGACGGTAAGTCCACTTGAAAAATGTACAAATGTAAACCTATTTGAGACCTTTCCTGATCTGTTAACTCCCAGGCTTTATCCTTTGAAGAGTGTGGAGAGAAACAACAAAGTTCAAATATTGTTGTAGCAGTTGTTTCTCCTACTCATTGCTTTCTGCTTATATGATACTGGTACTGTATGCATTCCAGCTTGATCGTAAACATGTTGACACCTGAAACCTGTGTGGAACACACACAATCGAGGCAGCGAAAACAGTTCCTCCTTATGACAGAAAATAGTGAATATCAGAGAGAACATCTTGTAGAACTGGTGGCATTATTTCAGAGAAAAAACAATACAATTATCGTCACAGGTGATCGTCATGAGGGAGATTTAGTCGCTGAATATTCCAGCAAGCTGTCAGGATCTTGTTGGTATGAGTGTTGAAGCATATCTCTTCCATCTGCATTATCTGCTCTTTCACCAGAAATCTTAGCAGATGTGCAGCATATTCCTCGTACCACATAACCCCCGTTACATAACGAAGTTGAGATGTGTCTTATTTGCATTACAAGATGGTAGCCTTCATTTTCAATTTTTTTTATTTTTCTTTGTTCAGAGTGAGAATTAAAACATTTCAGTTGAGACTCACTATTGAGTGTTTAAGCGTCCCTCAGCGCATTGTTTTGACATTCATGCCAACAATTCACTGTTCTGATTAACTCTCACTGTTCTCATAATTTAAGCAGAACAAGGATGTTTTTCATGTAAAAAAACATTCTTAAAAAAAGAGTGTACAATACCTGCTTAGCACCAAGTGGAAGACGGAGAATGGAAGTGGCTAACTGGTGAACAGAAGCGTTTCGGCAGATTTTTTCATCATCAAAAACTGAATTTACTCTCAACAGCAAAAGTGTTGACATAAAACAGAGCTAAAAGGACAATGAATGCTTTACTTGCATTTATCAGTTGGCCGCAAACGCATCTCCAAATAAATATTTACAGTGCAATGTCTAGATTGGTAACTGTTGACTCACATTAAATCAACTTTTACACAGATTATATGATTTAGCCAACAAATAGATTCTGTCACTGTTTTCATTCATTTTGACATTTTGGTGTACAGTATGTACATATGAAACATAACATGATACAATTTGCAATTAAAAAAATCATTTTGATGTTAAAATAAAAAAATGTACAGTAAACTCCATAGTTCTTCCATACGAAATGGTTCAAAACAGAGCAAGGCACAGGTACATTTTCCTTCAGTCTGCCAAATTATTATGAGAATGTAAGTTCTGTCAAATCAGTTTTATACCAAATGATTACCAAGAAGCAGTGGCGACTGGTCATTAGGGGCACAGCCCCACCTAGTGTCAGCAGAAAGTGATTCAAATAATAATTTAAAAAAAAATGCAAACAAAGGCAAAATAAATACATCTTAAAATATATTTTAAGATCATGTTTAATCATCTGATTCGTCTGTACATTGCTGTTTTAGTCTGTGTTCTTCTAATTAGTGTCTACAGTGTGCCTATTGAGCCATTTTGTGCGACCTGGGTCAAGCCCCGATCTAGCCCCTCTCTCACTGTCAAAGTGAATGGTTGCTTTAAAAATTACACTGCGCTCAGTGTATTTTTCTGTTCAATATGTGCGGCAAAAAAATAATCACCGTAGGGGCTCTGTGCTGACAAACGTCCAAACCAAACGTCATCTCATAATTCAGAGAGCTTATTGGCTGTAAGTACGTGTGCCGCGAAAATAGTATCCTAGTTGTTTGTGAAGAGGAGACGAGAGAGAGCAGCATTTAGCGATTAAAATCAGTAAAACGGAAAGAAAATGAATGAAGTTGACCATCTAATTCAGCTTTGGTAAGTTCATTTTATGTCATATCTTTTGTTGATCTTCTGTGTTTTGCCTATAGGCTATTGCTCTGCTGGATCGATTGATATTGTGACCTTGTGATGAGTGTTCCTCATCAGAGGCGGCGCTAGGGGGTGGCTACTTGGGCTCAAGCCCCGGATGTTTTCTGAAAAGCCCCGGATGTTTCACTTAAAAAAAAAAAAAAAAGATTTTTTTTTTTTTTTTTTTTTAAATGTCTCGGGAGTAATGTGCAGTACCGGAGTCCACCAGAGAGGCAGCCGCTGCGGGACATTAGCCTGCGTACTGCGTAGCCTTCCCTGCCCTGAAGAAGAAGTGATCCTTCCTAGTGCCTGACGAGTTTTAAGCTAATAGCCTATAAAGTTATGGATATTAGAAAGTAATTTTCATCGAAGCAGGCGCCACAAGCTGCAGCAGCAGCAGCAGCAGCTTGTGGACCAGCTTTTTATTTTGTTTTCGCGCGTGGAATTATACTGGCTCTCGTTTCAGTACACATAACAACGGAACCATAGCAACGGAACTGACAGGCAACGGAACTGACAGGCAACACTCTGAATCCGATTGGCTGAGTGCCCGATTCAGAAACGTGACTCTTACACTCTTTACGTCACAAACAAAGATGGTGGATGAGAATAGATCTATAAAACGATAAGCAATGCTCAGTGGATCGGAAGAGGACGGTGTGTCGGCGTTGTTCGATAGCGGTGCGGTATGCTAATGCCAAACATGCTAAATCACATCAGAAGGCATCACCCAGATTTGCCAATCACCGGAGCCCGGCAAAAGACAACAGCAGTTCAACAGCTGATCCCCGCTGTTTTTAAGAAGCCAAGAGACATGAGAGCCGAGAGACCAAAATAAATAACGGAAGCTTTTGGCATATTTTTTCAACGACTTTGCGCTCTTGAAACACTTTCTTATTATTTATGATGTCATATTTTCAAGACATTCTTTTTAGTTTTACAGCTTGATGAAACCTTTTTGTTTGACATCAGCCATTATAGATACTATGGCCATCTGAGTGTGTGTGGTGCTGTTTGTGGTTTGTTTTTAACTGTTTAATACAGTTAATTATTCAAAATGTCAGAGTTCCTTATTTTGAAACTGAAACTTGCACTACTGTTCAAAAGTAAATGACAACAAACCTGGAATTATGCATTTGGGACTTTTATTTGCTTTTTCTTGTTGTACCGAACCGTACCGAACCGTGACCTCCAAACCGAGGTACGAACCACACCGTGACTTCTGTGAACCATTGCACCCCTAGTCCCCGGTGTTCCAGGGAACTCACCAAGTGTCAGAAAACACAACCCTCTCTCTTTTCCTCCATACCCAAATCTCTAAAAACGGGGCTGCAACGGATCTGATACAGACTGATCTTGAATTATTTTCTACGTCACAGAAGTGGTGCTCCGCTTATTGGTCAATTCTCCACATATCAGGGGAATGTGGGGTTGGGCCACGGCCGGCCATTGCGCTGGAGACGCTGTAGTACATATGCCAGGCCTGTAAGTGGCGCAGTAGTCTGCCACAAAAGTAGCGAAGAAGACTTCCCGCGCATGGTTGCCCTTTATACTACGCTCTGGCTCTTTTTCTCCCTCCCCGAGGGAAGCGTTTGCTCCCGCTGCTGTAATTCAATGCAATCCCTCCCTCGCTGTAATCCTCTCCGGTAGTCCACCAGCAGATGACAAACACCCTCCTCTCCGGCTCTTCCAAGGAACGAGGGGACCGTGCGGCAGAGTTTCAGTTAGATTTTTATTTCGCCGGTCAACATGTCCGTTAAAGTTTAAATCTTCCGGACAAAATTAGAAAAGTGCCGGTCAAAGGTCTTCTTTGTTATTTATTGAGCTTTAAAACAAATGAATAACGACTCTATATAATAATAATATAAGAATAAAACACGGAGGACGGAGATCTCTTTTTATCCCCCTCTTCTCCCTGCTGCAGCCCAGCAGCTGATCTCAAAGCACGCGCCCCTCTCCTGCAGGGGGGCGTGGTCAGGTGCAGCTCACAGAATCAGCCCCCTGCAAAAACAGCGCTGGAAAGAGCAAATAGAGCGAAATGAGGCATGGCTAAAATGCAGGATCTGTTTGGTATTTTGAAAGAAAAACTATTTATATACTTTATATAGGTATGGCCCTACAATATATTGTTCAAATATAGCATGATATGTCCCCTTTAAGGTATTATTAAGGTAGGGTTAATGTTGCTCTCAAAGTGCACTAGATTGATGCTTTTAACTTCAATATTTAAAAACAAAAATCTTCCCGGGGGAGCATGCCCCCGGACCCCCCTAGAGGAGTTGACGACCCCCCCTAAAGGATGTTTGGTCCACCCCCCACTTGTAAAAAAAAATAGCACTTTACCCCTGCACCCCCCCCCCCCAACAACTACTGGGCTAAGCCCCGGATCTCCTACAATCCTAAATCCGCCTCTGTTCCTCATACCCCCCCTCTCTCTATCGCCTACAGCTATTTGTTTACGTGTTTAACCTGTTCTACACCGCCACCGCCCCGATACGGGGGAAAAACGCGTCATCTGCAGGAAACAGCGTCCGAGGGCATCTTAATATTTAAAAAAGCACCAGAAGCTTATACATCTAAGTTGTTTGTGCCCCACCACTTTTGTACATATAAAAGAAGGCAAAGAAACTGTGAAATTAAAATCTTAAATATATTTTAAAATAACATTAACAAGATACATTTTCATACTGACCTTCTACTTCTGATTTATTTGTTAAGCCCACAACGGTAAATCCACACCAAAAATGTACCAATTTCCCAGCCTGTCCTCCTACAAAAAACGACCAAATAGGTCGCACTTTAGGCTTAGATTACGATCCATAGCCACGTTTTAAAGTGTAGCACATCTAGTGGTCGTGTAAGAAACAACATGCTCCCGTTTATTCACAAATAACCCTCTCTGGAAAATCCTAAATTGTGGAATAGTTTGGCCATTAAAATGCTTTTAGATTAGATTTCTAGCGAGAAGTGTATATTGTACTTTTAGAATCCACGTCCAGTGGATGTGTAGGGTCTATAGTTTGATAGATATTACGAAGATGATTTGAGGTCTCACCAGGATAACGTGTATGCAGCTACCATGTAAAGTTAGCTTGGGTGAAAACAGTTTTTCCGTTCTCAAAGTTTTCATAATAAAACCGGATATATTCCCCTCACTGTCAAATGATTACGCAGTGATATCTGCATTACTCATCCACTAAAAAAACATCAGTTTATCCTTGTTAAATACACAATATTGATTGGTTTAAATTGTGTACAATGCTTTTGTGTTTTTAACCTTCAATTCAGAGAAACAAATAGTGTTTTAGGAGTTTAGACACTACAATATCCAAAGACACTACACTACCCAGAATCCCCAGCTATCGTTTGGGATTACAACATCGGCCTTGCTGTACAAACTCCGTGATTAATCATCAAGCCCTGTGATTGGATGTTGGAGTGGCAGTGCGACAAGGTTACGCTGAGTGTCAACAGCTCTTTGAAATGGAATGGAACCAGGCAGACTTTCCAAAACTGGAATTGGACGGGTCCAGCCCACGGCTCCAGTTTACCATTATGTGAAGCACTAAATGGTCTTAGAAAAATGTCGACTCTTTGTTTGTATATATCTACTTAACTACAGCATACAAATACAGAGAGTAAAGTGGGCCCGTTATACTGAGTGATATATATTTTACACACTGCTCTGCTGTCTGCACGGACCTCACAGCTGTTCTCACTGTAAACATCGCATCGCCGGTCAAGCGGTTACTGAAATAATATCCAGGAGATGCATGCAGAGCTGTCATTGGCTGAGATAAGTCCGGCCGTGCGTAACGCTTCCACCGTTCCCGGAAATGCGTCCGTGGAGGACCCATCAGTGTCTCCTCGGTTAGAGCTCCTCCAGAGAGCCTCCTTGATGCTCGATCCTCGATGTGCATTTAGAGAAATGAGATATCCTTCAACATGGCGCGCTGAAATCCATTTCCGGGTCACAACCGGATGACCGAGGAGTCGAGGAGGGGATATTAGAGTATTGAGAAACCTCTATTATATGGCACGTCTCTTTATAAGACGTTTTTGTATTTCCCACAATTAGAAGTTGCTAGTATTAAACTGTGTACACCCTGGAGGTTTAGGGGATACGAAACACAGTGGTGTTATCAAATGTAAAACATATAATTAATAAATGGGTGAAATAATATACCCACATGACACCTAAATCAGAAGAGCTTTATTTAACAGCCGGTCTTATTTTTGTGCACTTGTCAAGGTTCAGAGGCAAATTTTGCAAATATGGCAGTAGCCATCGATCATCTTAAGATAAGATAAGATATACTTTATTGATCCCAAGTTGGGAACATTTTTTGTTACAGCAGCATACTACTTTGTTCTACTCCACTACAATTCAGAGGTTAACCTGGTATTTTTACTCCACTACATTTATTTTAGTTACTTTGCAGATTCTGATTAATGATGTGAAATATAAACAACCCGTAAATCAGACTTTAGTTACACCTGACTCAAATTCAGGGAAGGTGATTGTCAAGTGCCAAAATAAACTATGCAATATATTGGACGTTAAGTACTTTGTCAGACTTCATATTTATCTGTGGATAACCCCAACATTGTTTTCTTATTCAAAAGAAGACCTTAAAGGTGGGGTAGGTAAGAATGGAGAAACCAGCTCGAGTGCGCTAGAATTTGAAAGTACACAAACAGAACAAATCTGCCACTTCCTTTTCCACTACCTGCCTATCACCAAGCGAAAGACAGATATTTAAACTAAAGGTACTCTCTGGACGCAATTCGACGCCAGACAAAGCCAGTCTTGACATAAATCAGAGCTAAAAGGAGAATGAATGCTTGACTTGCATTTCAATTGGCCGCAAACACATTTCAAAGGGCCTACATTGCACTCTGCTGAAAGAGTAGATTTGTAACTGTTGACCAACATTATTATTATCATATCAACTTTTAGTCTGACTTTTAAGAAACGTATTAAGAAAGTATCCAATACCATTAAATTCAACTTGCAACATTTAAAACAAATTAGACCTTTCTTAAATGGGGCGAAGCCTGCGAGCTAGTTCAGGCAGTCAACTCGAGCACTTATGCTGCATTCATGCTGTATTCATACATAACGCCCCTTACCACTCTATAACCAACAAAACAGACTCCTTAATATGCCACTCTATTTAGACGCCAAACTCAACTATATGGTGCTTCTAATAAACATGTTAAAGAAACACGTGAGTTGTCTGACTGATCTGTCAATGCTGCAAAGTCATAAATCCACTATGATTCTATCCCAGATTGAATACTGTTTAACAAACTGGTCGTTTCTTTGTGCCACAAACCTGAAACCCATAGAACAGCTGTACAAGAGAGCTACCAAGGTGTTTGACAGAAAGCCTTATTCATACCACCACTGTACCATCCTTGAAAAACACAATTTCTTGAGTTTTGACAATTTTTAAAGTCTTTTAAAAGTATCTGTTTTTTTTATAAATGTTTACATGGACTGGCCCCCCCCCCCCTCCCTTAGGGGAATTCATCCACAAAAAACACACTGGACGCTGCACTAGGTCAGAAACCAGAGGAGACTGTGAGGTCCACCGCAGACGGACCACTTTCGGTCAAAATGTCCTCTCCATTAAGGGCAGCTCATTGTGGAATAGCTTCCCAACTGAGATATGGGATTGTCCTACTTTGAACAGTTTTAAAGGTCAACTAAAAGAATGGTTGAGAAACAAACAAATGTGCCGTCACTTGTAAATGCACTTTGTTTAAATTGTTGCACTTTATGTAGCTCTTTTATCTTCTCTTGCACTTTATAAGTCGTAGCTGCTACATTGCACTGCCATTTGGTTAATGCTTGTATATGCTGCTCATGCTCTTTCTGCATATCATGTATTTATTTTTGCTATATAAATGTCAAGTTCTTAAATGTTGTGTATGTGAGGGACTACGGATGGAAATGAGCTAAATGCTATAATCCGGCATATTTACATTTTGAAGCATTAATTGTTAAAGATCTTCATCAATGTGCATTGTCCCTCTTCAAGTAAACGAATAAATTAAATGAAATGATGATATGATAGTGCTTACAAGGAAATACATACAATAGTTGTTTGAATATTTCCTGATGTAAAAGTTATGTAAGAAAAATCTCTTACAAATCAACTCATGAGTCAACACAGTGTAATCAGTTTAGTTGGATGGCCAGTGTCCTGAGTTCAAGCTCGTCCGCCTCTTTTCCCGCCACGCCGCCGCTCATGTCCTTTTCCTTGCTTTTGAACAGCCTCCCCAGTTTCATCAACAGGGTGTTCAGGGCAGAGTGCTTGTCCGGTGTGTAGCATCTGCGGTTAATGTGTCCGCTCCGGGTGAAGGTATACGTGGTCTTGTTCTCCGAGTTGGTGGCCTCGAAAGGCTTGCCCATGAAGCTGAAGCCGGCCTGGCGGATGTGGGAGCTGCCGGAAAACACGTACAAAATGGGATTGACCGCACTGCTGAAGTAAGCGAATGCGGTGACATTTGGACGGGCTGCAAGGGCGACTGTAACCGCAGATTTACTGTCCTGCAAAAGGCCCACCACCTGTTGAAGGGAGAAGAGCGGGGAGATTAATAAATAAATCACATAACTGCTCTGGTAAATTCACCCTCGCAGAAGAGCGTCAGAGTGTCATACTCAGCTGACTTGTTCATTAGAGTCAGTTTTACTATGCCCCTCTTTTCTCAATTTGGGTTAAAAAATAAAAGACGTATTTACCTGTAGCAGTTTCATATAAAGAGCCACTGTAGCACTTTAAATATGGAAATATATTAGCATGAAGTGTTGATTTTCAGTCACATAATACAAATTGATGAAACAGCAAAGCGGAATCAGCTGCATAGTGTGAATCCTCTGGCCTCTGCGTATCTATGAAGTTCCCCTGGGGCCTGAGCAGCATTGGGATTTATGGGAACAGCAGTAAGCTCAAGCTTCCCCTTCAGCTTATTCAAGGAGGAATTTATTGTGGCATGGTCATGAGAACATCTGAAGAACACAGGATCGAGGGACTCCAAAGTGGAAGGCACAGGGATTGTTCTGCGGACAGGGCGGAATTTGAGGAAGACCGAGGCAGTCCAGCAGACGGAGGCTTGGTTGAAGCACAAGGACTTCATTGGGAGTGTGGCACAGGGCAGGGCCAGACATGGGAGCGCAACATCCATCCGACACGGCACCGCCACCTGAAAAGAGAGGCAGGAGCTGGTGCATGCATGAACAGCTGCTCCAAGGCACTGAGAGAGTGGTGCTATCACATGGAGATCAGTGAAAGCAGGTACACCAACGCCACAGAAAAACCCATCATACTGTTACTCGGTGGGTAAGCGGCTGAATAAAGTAGACATGGTCACCCCAACATCATATCCTTGTATTATTGTCTTGTTTTACCCGTGGGAAACGTCCGATACCTGCACATAAAGCACATGTATGATCTCAGTGCTGCATTTGATACTATCGACCATGATATCTTATTGCAAAGACTAGAGCACTTAGTTGGCATACAGGGAACTGCTTTAGGCTGGTTTAGGTCCTATCTATTTGAACGCTCTCAGTTTGTACGTGTTAACGATGAATCTTCCATGCAAACCAAAGTTAGCCATGGAGTGCCACAGGGCTCAGTGCTCGGACCTATTTTTTTCACATTATATATGCTTCCGTTAGATAATATTATAAGGAATCATTCTGTAAACTTTCATTGTTATGCAGATGATACTCAACTATATTTATCAATCAAGCCTGATGAAATTAATCATCTAAATAAAATTCAAGACTGCCTCAAGGACTTAAAAACGTGGATGACCTTACACTTTTTGATGTTAAACACGACCAAAACTGAAGTTATTGTACTTGGCCCGAAGAATCTACGAAACAAATTATCTAAAGATATACCTACTATGGATGGCCTTAATTTGGCCTCCAGTGAGACTGTAAGGAATCTTGGTGTTATATTTGATCAGGATTTATCCTTTAACGCCCACATAAAATCAATTGCAAGGACCGCCTACTTCCATCTACGTAACATTGCAAAAATCAGGCATATCTTGCCTCAAAACGATGCAGAGAAACTAGTCCATGCATTTGTTACTAGGCTGGATTATTGTAACTCTTTAATATCAGGGAGTACCAAGAAGTCAGTCAAGTCGCTTCAGCTGATTCAAAATGCTGCAGCTCGTGTACTAACCAGAGTTAGGAAAAGGGAACACATTACTCCTGTTCTGGCTGCCTTACACTGGCTCCCCATAGAACACAGGATAGAATTTAAAATTCTTCTTCTCGCCTACAAAGCCCTTAATGGGCAGGCGCCATCTTACCTTAAAGAACTCATTATACCCTACTGTTCTACTAGGGCATTGCGTTCCAAGAATGCAGGGTTGTTGGTTGATCCTAGAGTCTCTAAAAGTACAATGGGAGCCAGAGCCTTTTCTTATCAAGCTCCACATTTGTGGAATCAGCTTCCAGTTTGTGTTCGGGCGGCAGACACCCTATCCGTTTTTAAGAGTGCGCTTAAGACCTTCCTTTTTGATAAAGCTTATAGTTAGGGCTGATTAGATTCAGCCCCTAGTTTTGCTGATATAGGCTTAGTTTGTCGGGGGACATCTTACTTCTTCCTTCTCTCTGTCTATACCTGTGTACTCTCATGTTCCGATTGACCCAGCTTCCGCACATGTCTTTCTTTTTGGTGTCTATATACGCCGGGATCCGGAGTCATGGATGATCCTGCGGTCCTGTGTCCTGGATCGCGAGCCCTGGATCGCGAGTCGTGGCTGTGGTCCTGGATCCTCGGTCCTGGATGGATATCCTCGCGGATTCATCTTCCTATTATACACATGCATTTCCAAACATTTGGACTACCTATGTTGCAAATGTATTATCTTTTCAATTTACACACGGCATCTATTGCACGTCTGTCCGTCCTGGGAGAGGGATCCCTCCTCTGTTGCTCTCCCTGAGGTGTTTCCCATTTTTCCCTTTAAACTGTGGGTTTTCTTCGGAAGTTTTTCCTTGTACGATGTGAGGGTCTAAGGACAGAGGGTGTCGTATTGTCATACTGATATTCTGTACACACTGTGAAGACCACTGAGACAAATGTAACATTTGTGATATTGGGCTATATAAATAAACATTGATTGATTGATTGATTGATGTATGGCATATAATAGAATCAGGAGACATGTCTAGCCCATGTAGGTCAAACTCTGATCAACAAAATTATGAGTAAAACTCACCTCTATGATGTTGACAATGTGATACGGCAGCCAGAATACTGCAAAGGTACAGATGACCATCAGGATGAGGCGGCTGCCGTGTGCTCGGCGCTGGAACTTGGCACTCTGCAGACGACAGATGATGGAGGAGTTACAGGTGTTGATGAGGGAGAAAGGCAGCAGGAAGCCCATGATGGTTTCAAACAGGTACTGGAAGACCCGATGACCCTTGCTCTTGTGGTACAGCACGCAGAAGCTCAAAGTGATATTGTTTGGGAAAGTACTCCTCATCTCCAGTCTGTAAATTAACATATTAAATGTTCAAATGGATTAACCAGCCCTCATTACAGTATTTCCATTAAAAACTAGCCTTTATAAAATGAGAAACTAGATATATTTCAAGAAAAGACAAATGTTTGTCTCACCTGCGGTAGAAAGGCATCGGGACTGACAGGAGCAACGCTAACACCCAGACCACAAGCAGAAGAGTCAGGAAGGAGCGCTTGGTTCTCATTGTATGGAACAGAAACGGCCTGGACACGGCCAGCCAGCGGTCCATGCTCATCAGGCAGATGAGGTAGATGGACATGCACATGTTCACACTCGATAGGTAATGCACCAGCTTGCATGCTGCCGAGCCAAACTCCCAGCCTCGTCCTCCAGCCAGGTAGCGCAGGATAAAAGGGGCGCTGAGCAGCACGAAAGCATCCGCCATACTCAGATTCAGCACCAGCAAACAGGTCACTGAGCGATTCTTCACCCGGCACAACACTGTCCAAACAACAAACAGGTTCCCAGGGAAGCCCAGCACAAAGGCCAGGGTCAAGATGGCGATGCCGACCATGGCGTTGATGGACAGAGGAACAGGCGAAGAGGAGGACTGCTGGGAGATGGTGGTGGTGATATTGGATGCCATCAGGAAAGCCTGAGAAGAATCTGAGTGAGGCTTTGACCACTGTGACATTTACACAACCTTTTAAACAGAAAATGAATTCCAATGTGTGTCAATGCTTCGAAAGGTTACAAATGTTTTTACCTTATCTGCTACTCTAAATCTACACTACATATTTATAGAAAGTGATGTTGCCTGTTATCAGCAAACATGGACCTCAAAAGATTATTAACTGCCTTTTTCCAGATGGTAAGGATTGATATATCACTTTTTACACATCTTGATAACAAAGATGCTTGAAATGTTTCACCCTATAATGCTTTTGTTTGTTGTATTTGAATTTTGTGCATCAGACAAATGGAAAATAACTGAGCATGAATAGAAAAAGAAATACTTTTACCTCATTTCTAGATTAATGTTTCACTTCCTGTATGTTGTCCCTACTTCTATTTCATTTGTATGCCATTTGTCAAATAAGAAAAAATCTTCACATTTCTGATATATCTTTTAATTTCAAGTTTTTCTGATCAGGGTCAAAGGACACCATTGAAATGTAGACGAATATTTCCTTTTTTTCTCTTATACCTGGGAGACAGCTCCTTGTAAGTAAAGGCACATGCACATGTTCCCAAATTGTCTCACAGATTATTCTGAGAGTGTTAGTGCAGTTTTAGACCAACAAATTACTAACAAGGCAACATAAGTATGGAGAACTGTGAACTTTTGAACTTTATTCTAAACAACTAAAATCTATATTTAACTTCAAATCTTCTTGTCTCCGGGCAGACAGCAACAGAGAGCTGCAGTCTTTGTGTTGGAAAACAGAAACAGTCATGTTCATGAGTATTTTTAACTTAACATTTAGTTTTGTCTGACTGATTTAACATTTTATAAAAATATACAGGAAACTTATAAAAGAGATTTCAGTCCAAGATGTCTATTAGACGTGAAATGTTTCGGTCAGACTCCAAAATAAATATATTTTAGGTGTAATATATTAACAAGTAACATTTACATACTGACCTTACTGCTGATCTCTTTTAAAGCCCACGACGATAAGTCTACTTGAAAAATGTACAAATGTAAACCTATTTGAGACCTTTCCTGATCTGTTAACTCCCAGGCTTTATCCTTTGAAGAGTGTGGAGAGAAACAACAAAGTTCAAATATTGTTGTTCCTCCTACTCATTGCTTTCTGCTTATATGATACTGGTAGTGTATGCAGCTTTATCGAAAACATGTTGACACCTGAAACCTGTGTGGAACACACACAATCGAGGCAGTGAAACAGTTCCTCCTTATGACAGAAAATAGTGAATATCAGAGAGAACATTTTGTAGAACTGGTGGCATTATTTCAGAGAAAAAACAATACAATTATCGTCACAGGTGATCGTCATGAGGGAGATTTAGTGGTGAATATTCCAGTAAGCTGTCAGGATCTTGTTGGTACATGAGTGATGAAGCATATCTCTTCCATCTGCATTATCTGCTCTTTCACCAGAAATCTTGGCAGATGCTCAGCATATTCCTCGTACCACAAACGCGTCTCCAAATACATGTTTACAGTGCAATGTCTAGATTGGTAACTGTTGACTCACATTAAATCAACTTTTACACAGATTATATGATTTAGCCAACAAATAGTTTCTGTCACTGTTTTCATTCATTTTGACATTTTGGTGTATGTACATATGAAACATAACATGATACAATTAAAAAATAATTTTGATGTTAAAATAAAAAATGTACAGTAAACTCCACAGTTCTTCCATATGAAATGGTTCAAAACAGAGCAAGGCTCTGTATAATTCTGTATAGTAAAAATATACAGATAGTGTGGTTAAGGCTCAAACTCAAAGACAACAATGTCACTTAGTGCATCAGGTTACAAAATTGTTCCAGGATCATTATGCCACTAAACATTTCTTTTTTAATGTGACTAAAGGAGAAGACTCCCTCTTGGATGGATCATTCTTGAGGTGTCAGGAACTTTGCTGCACAATGAACCCTGACGAAGTTTTGCGAACAAAGGCTTGCGTCGTTTAATGTTGCGCTCCAGGGAAACAACACCAGCGTCAAGCCTGCTCCTCTTGAGTCCTCTACTTACTATTGTTTACAGGTTTGGCATTAGAGCTAGAGTCTTGATCTTTTTCCTTAAGCATTACAACATCTGCCTCTTTGTCTTTTTCGCGGCTGTTCTGGCTGTTCTGTCGGCTCTTTCTGGTGGCCGAGTCCAGCGCTGTGCCCTCAAATAAGCGAGCCATGAACGCCAGCCCTTCTCGTCGGATGTAGGACTTTCCTGCGAAGAAGTATAGGACTGGGTTGGTACAGCTGCTGATGAAGGCGATGGCAGAGGTGACCGCTCGGCTCTTGTGCCATATTAAATTCAGCCTGGAGGGTTGAGAAGGAGAGAGCCTTTTATTAAAGAAAAATAATTTTGTTTCTTTTGAAATGTGCAGAAAAGTTAGGATATACATATGATAGCTTAGTACATCACATGTTTGGATTACAATTGAAATAATAATTATTTTTTTTGTTTATTTCCTGGTATCTAAATATGTGATGCTTTAGCTCTTAGCTTAGCAAATAGAGTAGCCTAGGGAATAATATTAGCTATAATAAATAAGAAGCAGGGATGTTGTTGTGTCATCACTTACGTCTCTTTCACTTGACCCTTTGGACACAACGCCCATGTTACCTGAAGACAACACAAAATGGCTTTGTTAGTAGCAGTGAAAACTCTCTGGACACATGATGCATTTCCAATAATCTCTTTAGACTCTATACATACAATGCTTGGAAGAATGTGTTACTCATTAAAGAGGATGTTTGACATACTTGAACCATATTGACGAGGTGGTAAGGCAACCAAAAGAGGCAGAATGTCAACACGATGGCAAGGATGAGCTTCTCGCTACGAATGCGACGGCGAAACTTGGTTTGTCGGAGCCGCCGCAAGATGCAGATGTAGCTGACTACAATGACCGTGTAGGGAATTAGAAACCCAAACACGAGCTCCAGCATGTACTGGAGGGCCACCTGTGCGTAGGATGAGAAGAAATAATGTAATACTCTAACATTACGTAAGATCACATGAAATGCAGCAAGAGGTACTGTAGGCGTTTCAAAAACCACAGATGCCAAAGGGATGGACTTTGACAAATGTTGACAAGTTCACATCTCTGTTAAAAGACATGAGATTAACTGATTTAGGAAGTTTATAAGTACTCGAAGAGAAAGATCGGGGAAATGAGCAAGTCAGTTTTGTTGCTGTTGAAGGCAGGCATGGCCCTCTGTTGCAATCATTGGACAAAAAAATATCAGTATATTACAAATGGCAGCTAAGTACATAACTTGTTGGATGACCCCTTAATTAGGTATTTGGTTTATTTTGGAAGAAAACACTAATTAATAAATACAACAAGTGTGATGCTTAGCTCTTAGCTTAGCCTAGCATAGAGACCAGGGGGAAATAGTGTTCCTGTTTCTGTCAAAAGTAAATACAAATATAATGAAAGAAACCCTCTAAAGCTTAATCATCAAATAATACTATCAATAATATAATACTACCACTGATAATAGCCTGTTTGAGTCAGACACATGCTAAAGGTTTCCAGCTTCTTCCAGTCTTTATGCTAAGCTATGCTAATCATCCTTTGGCTCTTGCTTTATATGTGTCTGATTAGCAACTTTAGATGCAAGGATGGAGTTGGAGTTGAGCGAGGGCATCAACAAAGTAAAATGTAGAGCATTGCCAATTTAAAAAACACATTTAAATAAAATAAAAAGCAAAAACTTTGGCAGTAAAAAGCTGCATGACAACCAATGCAATCCATCTCATCACTCACTTTTGCTTTCCACATAACTTTTTTTTTAACTGCTAGCAACCAAAGCCGGCTCATAGGTGATTTCTCAATAAGTTTGTTCGTATAAACACAAACCAGAAGGCTTCGACAGGCCCTTATGCCCACAGATGAGTTCATAGAGATGAAGTGGTAATGACTCTTACTCAGTTGACTCATTTTCAAGTACTATGAAAACCTATAACTTGTATTCTTATTCAACTAAAAGATTCAGGGGTGTCAAACTCAATTTCATCCCGGGCCACATCAGCATTATAGTGGCACTCAAAGGGCCGGTTTTAAATTGTAATATAATATATATTAAATAATGTATTATATTACATTGTTGGCCCTGCATTGGATTATTATCAGTTCTGGTGATATCTTCCTGAATAACTACGTCTGAAAGTCTAGGGCAAATAATTGAAAGCAAATATTCAACAATTACACCAATTGTATTGTATATTATATTCTTAGCAAGCTCTTGCGGGCCACATAAAATTAGGTCGCGGGCCAGATTTGGCCCCCGGGCCTTGAGTTTGACACCCCTGATTGAGAGGATTACGCAGCCTTGGTAGAGAGATTGTTCTTATTATGGATATTGGGAAAATTCACTCACATCTCTGTTGTCGTCATGAACTGGTTCGCACACGGAGGAGTTATTCTGAATCTTCACTTTTCTGAAGATCATTGCAGGAACAGATGCCAACATCACCAGCACCCACACCACGGCCAGCACCCATATTACAGTCTTCCGGCCGGTGATCAGAGTGACGTGTCGCGGCCACAGCACTGCCACCAGCCTGTAGATGCTCATTAGCATGATGAGCTGGATAGATGCGTACATGTTGACCAGACACAGGTAGAAGAGGAGCTTACACATCACATTCCCAAACACCCAAGTCTTCATAATTAGGTAGATGACGAAGAATGGAGTGAGGGCCATCAGAGAGCCGTCGGCGATAGCTAGGTTGAGGATGAGGAGGGTGGTGATGGAGTGCTTTCGGGCCCGTGCCAGGACGCTCCAGATTATGAAGAGGTTTCCAGGGAAGCCCAAGAGAAAGACTAGGCTCAGGATTAGGGCGCCCACCGTGGTGCCAGCGCCGGTATCCACGATGGGTGAGGAAGGTGTGGTGATGTTCAGGGTGGGAGGAATGGTACTCTGGGCCATTTTTGTGATCTGCCAAAGAGAGAATCATGGTAAATGCTTTTAATGTTTAACAATTAGTCATTCATTTAAAGTGAAAAGGATATATAACATTATTGGATAGAACCTTTTACTGAGTTAGGGTCATATCACTTTTAGCAAACACCCTGACAAAGCAAATGAAAGCAGTCATTACATTGACATTACATAAGACAATGTTTCTAGGGCCATTTCTTAAACAAGTGACTATCATATGAATGCATTTTGTACCGAAAAACAAGCAGAAGAAATGCCAAAGTGACTTTAATACATTTCATTACTCAAATTAACGGACTTTTTAAGAGCCTCACCTCTGAACCCTTCCCGATGTTTAAAAGACGTCAGTTTGACAATACAGTGTATGAGTAGTTATTTCTGCAGGAAAGCGTAGGAGTCTAACAGGTTTTAACTGTGAATCTTAATTCCTGAACAACGAGACCAGACATGAGTAAAGAGCAACAGTCACTGTGTCGGTTTCCGTATTGCAGTAATAATTCATACATACATAACAATTAGAACACTTTAAACTGGAATAGCATCCAATGAAGTCCCATGAAAACACTAAAATCAACACTTAATTGATGCTACTAACACGCACTTTTTTTGTATCCAAGGCCTGATATATAACTTATTCTTTTGATCCAATGAGCTTCGTTTTAGTTGTTAAAGACTAATAAAAACACATCAATGACTTGCACTGTTGCACTGGATGAAATGTTACCTGTTACCTAGATCATTTAGAGATAACCCCATAAACACGTCCTGCCACTCTATTAACAGAAAACATATATTCAACCACAGCAGAAAATAGCCCCCAACTAATGAACATTTCGCTCCTATTTGACTCCAATTTCTTTAAACATATAACGCCCTGCTGATTAAGGAAGTAACTTTAGAAGTCCAAGTTCGAACAGGGAGATGTTTTAAAAAGATATAACTTTATTAGAATGACGTTTCGGCTTGGGGACGGGCGCAACAGTCTAACAGGACTAACTGGATGTCACTGTAGTTGTTGTTTTATAGAAAGTGTTTATAATAATGAAATACATTCAACCGCCTTATTAAGAGACTTAATTCTTGCAGCACTTTTTAATATATTTTTTTTATGGAAGACAATTTGCATAGTGCAGAAATGTGAGTTAGCTCTCAGCAGTAAATACCAAGAGATATTTAAACAGTTCATACAACAGAACAGACGCTCTGTATTGATCATGTAGGCTGCTGCCGTGCAACAATTTGTACTTTACCTGTTTCATGTTACTGGAAACATTTTTCAAAAGTGACATGTCATCACTTGTTCAACATATCTTGAGTATTATTTTAGGAGCACACCCTTTAGGCGCACACTCAAACTATGCAGTGTGTGTATAATCAAATAACACCCTCATCTGCAAAGCAAACCTTTCAATATTTTTTATATATTTAATCTTGACAACCAGACATTTGTTTCGTTTTAGAGACATTTACTTTCAAAAACTGCCTACATTTCTATCATATGTAAGAGGGCAGGACCTTGAGGGCTTGCTGTAAAAGTTTATTTATTTATTTTATTTTAACAATTTGGCCCTGAACTATGTTTGGGGTTTTATTTGACTGTTCGGTTGGTATTCAAATGAAAAACAGTCTATTTTAAGTGAGATTCTTGTAAATTCATTAATTGACCACATTTAAAAATAGTGCGAAATAAAATGCAATAAAATTAATTCACTAATAAATTAGGAAATGTCCAAGTGTTAAAAAAATTCAAAGCAATATCGCATTCATGTTAATAATCGTTGTAGCTAGAGACTATATAGCTTTTTTAAACTAAGACTTAGAAACATATTGACATTGTGAACAGTGAATCATTCAAGATTATTTTTCTTTAAAATAATGTATAGTTGTAATGCTGATGAATTGAAATGTTCTTCTCTACTGCATTAAAGAAATATTGTTTAATGGAAGAATTCCCCCCACCTTTCAAAGGATAAGAGAGACAAAGATGAACCACATGGCAGTGTTGACAGAAAGCCGGTCAAACCGCATTGACAGTGGCATCAAAGCACCAGTAGTGAAACTGGTAATATTGTGCAATAGCCCTAAAAATGACACACTACACCATCAAGTTGGTGACACTGTCATATAGAATCATCTCGGCCTTTGGTTTCTTTACAATACAAACAATAAAAGTTTGCTTCTTCCCCAATTCCTTACTTTTTATTGTCATTCGTACAAACAGAGCTCCTTAGTGACCACATCACAGACTATAACATCTGACTGACTCAAAAGGTGTGTTCGTGTGCATTGTGTGACTCACGCAAATACCTACTTAAACGCATCTGTTCTGCTCACAAAAAACACAATTGTACAACACTAGAAACAGGTTTAGTTACACAAATTGCCATGTCGTTCCAATTTGAAGAAATCTCAGCTGTCAGGCGAAACTGGCAATAATGGCAAAGACTATGAAAAACACCTTTTATAACTTCAAAAATATACAGCAATTTAAAGGTCCAGTGTCATGGCCATTTCCACTGATCATAATTCCATCTACTAGAATAGATTTATACTGTGCAATTTTCCAAACTCACATTGGTTTCTCAAACAGCATCTCTGTAAAGTACGTGTATTCACTCTCTCCACTAAACGGCTCGTTGCAGCTCTTGCCCCCCCCCCCCTCCCTGTGAGCCCAGTGTGCTCCGATTGGTCGGGACCAGTCGGGACGTTGTGAATCGCGCTGAGCTCCGTGGAGGTGTGATTTCCTTGTTTAGCGATACACAGCCAAACTCACCCTGAGCACACACAAAGTCACAGCCGAAGTAAAAACAATAAGTGTGGCTTGATATTGAGTAAGAAAAAGGTTGATACACGCTGTGAGAATGGGTCTGCACTGCAGAGAGAATTTTGCCGCGATCCCAACTGTCTGTTATCAGCAGCAGCCAGGGAGGAGAGATCAGCAGAGCTGCCTGCACTGAGTGTGTGAGGAAGTCCGTGGATTGGTCAATTTGGACCAATCAGCGGGGGCTTAACGTAACGGCTGCGCGGACGTAACGTAACGGCTCCGCGGATTGGTCCATTTCGTTCCGGGGACGACATGACATCATGATGTCCCCGGAAGAATCAAATGGACAGTGCGTATCTCCAACGAGGCGTTTTGGAGAGGTATTTTCTGTGTTAGAGTTTTACTCCCTCCATGGTGTACTTTGAGGGTTTTGACTCTGCACACCATTTACATGCATAAAAACCTTCATAACACACAAGGGTCGGGTAATAACCGGAAAAGCATGACATGTCACCTTTAAAGCAAAACAGAATGCGAGTAAACCTTACGAAAACGTTCTAGTTTCTCCGCCAACATTTGCAGTGACACAGTTGATTGCCGTGATTTGTTGGCAGTTGTGACCACACTGTCGTTGGTGACAGAAACCAAAACATGAACGAGCAGGACATTTAAACAGACTCACCTCAAGTTATCCACAGTAATTGCCAGGTGAAGAAAGAAGACACCGAGCTGCAAAAGAAGTCTGAATCTTTTGTTAATGTAAATGTTTTCTCCCTTTTCTTTTTACCCTCTCCTCCCCGCGTTTTCCCCCCACTCACTCTCTCACTCTGTGTTTCTCTCTCTGTGATTGATTTGTCATGCTTGCTGTAACATGTAGTGCGGTGTTAGGGGAAGGTGTGTCCCCATTACCTGGCCTGCCTCTGCCCAGGCAGTCTGTCAACATCCTCACATCGACAGAGGAATTTCATCCGTGTGTGTCGAGTTAAAGGGCTAGTCTTTTTCTCCCTAATGGTATCTACCCATGCAGAGCACCGCTTTGAGCACACACAAACTAGAATTGCACCCACATTGTGTCAAAGTGGTAGCAAAACAACCCTACAAAAGTATGTGGAAACCCAGAGGTATGCATTTACCAGTATTGTACTATTTTTGATACTTTTACTTACTTTGCTACTACTGCTTTTTACTCATAAACTAGTGACATGTTGTCCAGTTGATGTCGACCAGAAATCTTTTTTGGGGTTAGAAATGACCTGCACGTGGTCTCTTGATCCTCCTTAGCATCGGTCTGTTCTCCTTAGCAACCGGTCTGTTAACCTCTGAAATGTCCAAACTGACCAATCAGAATTGAGTATTAAATTAAGCTGTGTAATAAGATGATATAAGATAAATCGTGATAGATCTCATAGGGAAAAGCAGGTTTTGAAAAGCAACAGCTTAAATATTGAAAGGACGAACAAGGCTGTATAACATCAGCAATACATTTAGCTCAAGCTGTTGTAGGTGCAAACAAGTTAATTTATTTCATTAATTCAATTCAAAAAGTGAAACTCATATATGATATGGATTCATTACGCACAAAGTGAAATATTTGAAGCCTTTATTGGTTTTAATCTTGATGATTACGGTTTACAGCTGGTGCAAACCCCAAAATCAGTATCTCAAAAAATTGGAATATTGAAAAAGTTCAATATTGTAGACTCACGGTGTCACACTCTAATCAGCTAATGAACTAAACACACCTGCGAAGGTTTCCTGAGCCTTTAAATGGTCTCTCAATCTGGTTCAGTCGGCTTCACAATCATGGGGAAGACTGCTGACTTGACAGTTGTCCAGAAGACAGTCATTGACACCATCCACAAGGAGGGTAAGCCTCAAAAGGTCATTGCTAAAGAAGCTGGCTGTTCACAGAGTGCTGTATCAAAGCATATTCATAGACAGTTGAGTGGTAGGAAAAGGTGCACAAGCAATAGGGATAACCGCAGCCTTGAGAGGATTGTCAAGCAAAGGCCATTAAAAAATGTGGGGGTGCTTCACAAGGAGTGGACTGAGGCTGGAGTCAGCGCATCAAGAGCCACCACGCACACGTATCCAGGACATGGGCTACAACTGTCGCATTTCTCGTGTCAAGCCACTCCTGAGCCAGAGACAAGTGTCTTACCTGGGCTAAGGAGAAAAATAAACGGTCTATTGCTCATTGGTCCAAAGTCCTCTTTTCAGATGAAAGTACATTTTGGTAGTACATGACATTGAGTGCTCATTTATTGGGTAATAATACTGACTGTATTGGTTTTAAAAACATAGCCAGAGGATACTTGTTATCCTCAGTATTTCACCATTACTACATTTCAAACCTTCACCTCAGCTTGGTTCAGCTTCTGCAGCTCCCTCTCTTTCAGCTGGACGCTCTCCTTGACCGCCTTTTGACTTCAAACCAGTTAATTATAGAAGGAAGAAAGAAAGAATGATTATTACCTGCGAGACTGGAAGGGTCGGCGCCAAATTACAACGATTAAAACTACATTTTGACATGTCGGGACAAGCTAAACAGGAGTGTGAAGATGGAAAGACTTATTAGTCATACAGGATTCAGGCTCTTGTTCTACCTCGA
Organism: Pseudochaenichthys georgianus; assembly: GCF_902827115.2. Taxonomy (NCBI): domain Eukaryota; kingdom Metazoa; phylum Chordata; class Actinopteri; order Perciformes; family Channichthyidae; genus Pseudochaenichthys; species Pseudochaenichthys georgianus. Next base: position 5,258,875 of record NC_047520.1, read on the forward strand.
TCTCAGCCTTCTTTTCTGAAACAAACTGAAATGGTTTTGTAACAATCAAATCAAACAGAATTACCTCCACAACCATAACCACAATCAGTTCTACTGTTTTTGCAAATGTGCAGACAATGGAGCCCTGGGCAGATGCAAAATGCCGCAAAACGTATATATGTTTTTTGACTATTTGTAGTTTTTTACGAATCTCTCTGCAAGTTCGCATTTCACAAACAAGAACTTCTCAATGGGATTGGGAGATAAATGGTAACACTAAAACAGGGAGAGAGGACTGTTAGGGGTTTCATTTTGTATTTGTTTACAGGAAAAGGTATGGGAAAGCATTTATAGCCATTGTAGTATTAGTTAAGTAGAAGGATTAGTTCTCCCCTCTCCTCCGCCCAGAGATGGGGTCGTTACTAAAAAAAAGTAATATATTACATATTACTTTAAAAAAAAAAAAGTAATACATTACACTACTTCGTTACTCTCTACATAAAGGCACCCCTCCCTACAGGCAGATCACGCAGACTGCTAAAGTTTCAAATGTTCTCTTTAGTTCAGTTTCCATTGTCGCATAAGACTGATCCAGATCCTGAATGTTTTCCTGTCTGACCATGGCTGTCCTCTGGCTCCTGCTATCTGTATTTTGCGCAGTCTATCTCTGAACGATGGTGATTCCACTGTGCAAATGGGCAACATTTCCTCTACTATGAAGGATGCTACAAGCCTGTCCATCTCTGCTTTGGTTACCGGTCCTCCAAATTCTAATTGTTGCTGCTTCGGAGTCGGCGGCGGCGCACTCACAACATCCTCACTCTGGGTTCGGGGGTCTTTAGCTATTAGCTTCACCAGCATGTGTTCTTTGCAGGTGTGTGTTGAGGTTTGACGTGGTGTTTCCCTCTTGTCTGTCAGTGTGATTATGACTGATTTTATAAAAGTAACGAAGTAACGAAGTAACGAAGTAACGCGTGTCGGGGCAATGTTAGTAACTGTAGTGTGATTACTGAATTATAAAAGTACCGCGTTACACTACTCCGTTACCGACAAAAGTAATATTATTACAGTAATGTGTTACACCCAACTCTGCCTCCGCCAGCATGTTCCTCCACAGAGCAGGCCTCAGGGTGAAGGTCTTGAGAGAAGGCATCAGGGTGAAGGTCTAGAGAGAAGGCATCAGGGTGAAGGTCTAGAGAAGGCCTCAGGGTGAAGGTCTTGAGAGAAGGACTCAGGGTGAAGGTCTTGAGAGAAGGACTCAGGGTGAAGGTCTTGAGAGCAGGACTCAGGGTGAAGGTCTTGAGAGCAGGACTCAGGGTGAAGGTCTTGAGAGAAGGCATCAGGGTGAAGGTCTAGAGAGAAGGCCTCAGGGTGAAGGTCTTAAAAGAAGGCCTCAGGGTGAAGGTCTTGAGAGCAGGACTCAGGGTGAAGGTCTTGAGAGCAGGACTCAGGGTGAAGGTCTTGAGAGCAGGACTCAGGGTGAAGGTCTTGAGAGCAGGACTCAGGGTGAAGGTCTTGAGAGCAGGACTCAGGGTGAAGGTCTTGAGAGAAGGCATCAGGGTGAAGGTCTAGAGAGAAGGCCTCAGGGTGAAGGTCTTAAAAGAAGGCCTCAGGGTGAAGGTCTTGAGAGCAGGACTCAGGGTGAAGGTCATGAGAGAAGGCATCAGGGTGAAGGTCTAGAGCAGGGATGGGCAAATGGCGGCCCGCGGGTCGCCATTTGCGGCCCTCGGATCAATTTAGAAAACAAGGTAATTAAAAACCCTTTTAACTTATATTACTGATATGTGATTTCGTTCGGCAGCCAAATACCGCGAAATAATTTGTGACGTGTTTGTGTGTATTGTGTTTGTTTCCCGGGGGAAACTCACAAGAAACACCGGCTGTTGTTATGCCTGCTGTGACGTTAAATTACTCCGTTCTCCGCTTGTAATTATGCCGTTACAAGCTTCAAAGTTGTATTTATCATGAATTTGAATTTGGCAAAACGAGTTTAATATTCTAAAAGTCAAGACTGTATTTATTTGAAATCAGATGAAAACAAACTGTAACGAACCCCGAAAAACTAGTTTGTTTACACAAATCCACTTTTATTTTGAAATCAGCCGTTGGTTGCTACTTCCGACTGATTTCGATAGAGCGGGTAACATATGAACACGGCCCTATGTGGATGTCAGCATGAGCAAGAGAAAGATATTTGAGGAAAATCGTGTTTTCCAAGAAAAGTGGGAGAACGAGTATCTTTTCACTGAATTCAGGGGTAAACCACAATGTTTAATATGTTTGCAGACCGTTGCTGTCATGAAAGTAAGCAACTTGAGCCACCACTACAACACTGTGCACAAGGACAAATATGACAGGTACACCGGGGCTGCCAGAGCAGCGATCCTAGCGGACCTGAAAGGGAAAGTACAAAAACAACAGTGCTTTTTCACCCAGGTCACAAGTGTCCAAGAATCAAGTCTGAAAGCATCATATGCTGTCTCACTCCAGCTTGCCAAAGCAAAGAAGCCACTTTCAGAAGGAGAGTTGGTGAAAAAATGCGCGATTGAGATGGCTAACGCCTTTGGAAATGAGAAAATGGCTAAACATTTTGAAACTGTGTCCCTCTCCCGACGCACAGTGACTCGCAGGATTTTTGACATTCAAAGTCATGTGGAGGGAAAGCTGAAACAAATCATGTCTGACTGTTCATACTTTTCGTTAGCGTTAGATGAGAGTACAGACGTTACCGATGTTAGCCAGCTACTGGTGTACGCAAGATCAATAAATGCGTAATTTGATGTACACGAGGAACTATTAAAACGTGTACCACTGCACGGCACAACAAAGGGATCGGACATTTTCGAGGCAGTGAAGGGTGTTGTCAGCGAATATGGTGGATTTGACAAGCTATCTGCCGTTGTTACTGATGGGGCTCCATCAATGCAAGGAAGGCGCACTGGCTTCGCTGGACTTCTCCGTCAAAGTGGTGTGGATTGCCCGATACTGCACTGCATCATACACCAGGAGGCCCTCTGTGCAAAGAATCTGAACTTCACACATGTCATGGATGTGGTAACAAAAGTTACCAATCTGATTCGGGGGGGGAACAGGTCTCTAAATCATCGGAAATTCACAGCCTTTCTAGAGGAGGTGGATGCTGCCTACGGTGATTTACAGCTGCACACAGACATCAGGTGGATGAGCCGTGGTAAATGCCTGGAGAGGTTTTACGCACTGCGGCTCGAAATTCCCGTGTTTTTGGAGAACAGCCTTACTGCGGATACAAGTGCGTACTGTGACACATTGAGGGATCCACACTTTCTCTGTGACATGGCCTTTCTCACTGATATAAGTGGACATCTCAATTGCTTGAATGTCCGGTTGCAAGGCAAAGATCAGACCGTGTCCGACCTTTTTGGTCATGTGAATAGTTTTCAGAAGAAACTCAGCCTGTTCAGAGATAACCTTGCGTCAGATCCCCCGAATTTGACACACTTCCCCGCATGTGGAGAGCTGCGCAATGACATCCCCGAATTGGCCGAATGTGAGATGACGATCCACCGCTACAGAGAAGCCCTTAAAATGTTGCAGGATCAATTCAACAATCGCTTTCAGGATTTCCACGACATGCGAGGCACAATCCAGCTTTTCACTGACCCCATCTCAGCGGTTGTGAATGACCAGCCACCTGAACTACAAATGGAACTGTGCGAACTACAAGGTGACTTATTTTTCCAAATGAAACGGAATGAGAGGGGAGTGTCGTTTTGGAGACTGTTGCCCGAGACCCGCTTCCCTCTCATGAGAGATTTTGCGCTTAAACAGGCCAGCATGTTCGGGAGCACATACATATGTGAGAGCAACTTCTCCATGATGAAGCACATCAAATCAAAAGAGAGAAACAGACTGTCAGACGAAACGCTGTTTCTTCTGATGCAGCTTGGATGCACATGGCATCGATGTTGACATTCCCCTTATTGTGCGTCAGCAGAGACAGGCTACAAGTCTCTTAAATTCCAGTTAGACAACTAATGTCTGGGTTAGTGTTCATGTTTATGTCATGTTAGAGCAGGGTTTATTCTCGCCCGCCGCTTCCAGAGGCCCCAGGTGTGCGGCTGGGCTGAGCAGCTGTGAGCGCAGCTTTCTGCTGTGGATGAGAGGGCAGATCTGAGAGGAGGGGGGGGTCTGACTTCATGTTTATGTCATGTTACTGTTTAATCTTAATGCACACTTTCCAATAGTTTAAAAGTTGTATTCCACTGTTAAATAACCTGTTCAATACAAACATGCCACTTGTACAAATTAAATAACATTTCTGTGAACTGATGTTTGTTTTGTGAGCTTATTAGAGGATGTTCCCTTAAAGATAGAAACATATCAATGAAAATGTCAAACTTAGTATATGTGTTAATAATTACATACAATACGTGGAATTTGTGTTTTTGTGTGTTCCAATTGAATCTGCGGCCCCCTGGTGGCCAGTACATACATTATTTGGCCCCCACCATCATCAAAGTTGCCCATCCCTGGTCTCGAGAGAAGGCCTCAGGGTGAAGGTCTTGAGAGCAGGACTCAGGGTGAAGGTCTTGAGAGAAGGCCTCAGGGTGAAGGTCTTGAGAGCAGGACTCAGGGTGAAGGTCTTGAGAGAAGGCATCAGGGTGAAGGTCTAGAGAGAAGGCATCAGGGTGAAGGTCTTGAGAGCAGGACTCAGGGTGAAGGTCTTGAGAGAAGGCCTCAGGGTGAAGGTCTTGAGAGCAGGACTCAGGGTGAAGGTCTTGAGAGAAGGCATCAGGGTGAAGGTCTAGAGAGAAGGCCTCAGGGTGAAGGTCTTAAAAGAAGGCCTCAGGGTGAAGGTCTTGAGAGCAGGCCTCAGGGTGAAGGTCTTGAGAGAAGGCATCAGGGTGAAGGTCTAGAGAGAAGGCCTCAGGGTGAAGGTCTTGAGAGAAGGCATCAGGGTGAACGTCTTGAGAGCAGGACTCAGGGTGAAGGTCTTGAGAGAAGGCCTCAGGGTGAAGGTCTTGAAAGCAGGACTCAGGGTGAAGGTCTTGAGAGAAGGCATCAGGGTGAAGGTCTAGAGAGAAGGCCTCAGGGTGAAGGTCTTAAAAGAAGGCCTCAGGGTGAAGGTCTTGAGAGCAGGCCTCAGGGTGAAGGTCTTGAGAGAAGGCATCAGGGTGAAGGTCTAGAGAGAAGGCCTCAGGGTGAAGGTCTTGAGAGAAGGCATCAGGGTGAAGGTCTTGAGAGCAGGCCTCAGGGTGAAGGTCTTGAGAGAAGGCCTCACGGTGAAGGTCTTGAGAGCAGGACTCAGGGTGAAGGTCTTGAGAGAAGGCATCAGGGTGAAGGTCTAGAGAGAAGGCCTCAGGGTGAAGGTCTTAAAAGAAGGCCTCAGGGTGAAGGTCTTGAGAGCAGGCCTCAGGGTGAAGGTCTTGAGAGAAGGCATCAGGGGGAAGGTCTAGAGAGAAGGCCTCAGGGTGAAGGTCTTGAGAGAAGGCATCAGGGTGAAGGTCTTGAGAGAAGGCCTCAGGGTGAAGGTCTTGAGAGCAGGACTCAGGGTGAAGGTCTTGAGAGAAGGCATCAGGGTGAAGGTCTAGAGAGAAGGCCTCAGGGTGAAGGTCTTAAAAGAAGGCCTCAGGGTGAAGGTCTTGAGAGCAGGCCTCAGGGTGAAGGTCTTGAGAGAAGGCATCAGGGTGAAGGTCTAGAGAGAAGGCCTCAGGGTGAAGGTCTTGAGAGAAGGCATCAGGGTGAAGGTCTTGAGAGCAGGACTCAGGGTGAAGGTCTTGAGAGAAGGCCTCACGGTGAAGGTCTTGAGAGCAGGACTCAGGGTGAAGGTCTTGAGAGAAGGCATCAGGGTGAAGGTCTTGAGAGAAGGCCTCAGGGTGGAGGTCTTGAAAGAAGGCCTCAGGGTGAAGGTCTTGAGAGCAGGCCTCAGGGTGAAGGTCTTGAGAGAAGGCATCAGGGGGAAGGTCTAGAGAGAAGGCCTCAGGGTGAAGGTCTTGAGAGAAGGCATCAGGGTGAAGGTCTTGAGAGCAGGACTCAGGGTGAAGGTCTTGAGAGAAGGCCTCAGGGTGAAGGTCTTGAGAGCAGGACTCAGGGTGAAGGTCTTGAGAGAAGGCATCAGGGTGAAGGTCTAGAGAGAAGGCCTCAGGGTGAAGGTCTTAAAAGAAGGCCTCAGGGTGAAGGTCTTGAGAGCAGGCCTCAGGGTGAAGGTCTTGAGAGAAGGCATCAGGGTGAAGGTCTTGAGAGAAGGCCTCAGGGTGAAGGTCTTGAGAGAAGGCATCAGGGTGAAGGTCTTGAGAGCAGGACTCAGGGTGAAGGTCTTGAGAGAAGGCCTCACGGTGAAGGTCTTGAGAGCAGGACTCAGGGTGAAGGTCTTGAGAGAAGGCATCAGGGTGAAGGTCTAGAGAGAAGGCCTCAGGGTGAAGGTCTTAAAAGAAGGCCTCAGGGTGAAGGTCTTGAGAGCAGGCCTCAGGGTGAAGGTCTTGAGAGAAGGCATCAGGGGGAAGGTCTAGAGAGAAGGCCTCAGGGTGAAGGTCTTGAGAGAAGGCATCAGGGTGAAGGTCTTGAGAGAAGGCCTCAGGGCAGTGTTGTAGTCAAGTCACCAATTCACGAGTCCAAGTCACCCTCGAGTCACCACTCTTCGAGTACGAGTCCAAGTCCGAGTTACCCAAGGAGTGTCCAAGTCGAGTCCGAGTCCGAGTCATCATTACCTGTGTTCGAGTCCGAGTCCAATTCCGAGTCACTTAAGAAGAGTCCAAGTCAAGTCCGAGTCACAAGTCTTCATGTATTAATCTTCGTGGATATATGTTTTGAAATGTAGCTGCTCCTCTACATTGCTGTTATCCTGTCTATTGAACTGCTGTGAAGCGAGTTTGGCTACAATTCTTGTAATAGGTGCTATACAAATATAAAGCTTATTTCTAATATTCATATTATTATTATATATAAATAAACTATATTTAAAATGAGTTACCTTTTAGAGAAGTGATTATATTTGTATGCCAATATTTTCCTATCGTAAAGTTTTCGTTTTGCACTTTTATTTTGATAGTAATAAGATTGGGACTCTTATTTTGAAGGAACTTTTACGGGTTAAATCAGTTTACCGATAAAGATTTAGCCCCAGAAAGCACATGGCTACTTAGCATGCAAAATGATGTCATTATGCATGTTAAGTAGCCATGTGCTTTCGTGTTATCGGCTGAATCTTTATTTATTGATTAGATCACGTTACTCTGATGATAGTGTTCAAGACAGCCTTTATGTCTGAACTCGATCCTTAGAGTAATGTGTTACGGAGCCTTCTCTTCTATATTGTTTCCACATAACGAGCATTTTGCTCTTTTCCAATGTGGAAGCAGAATGTGTGAAAGCATACAGCAGGATGCGGGGTGTGTCTGTAGACATCTCTAGACTGGAATAGCGGGGCCCAGTACGTGAACTCGCCATACAGGATAGAGGACATCAGACTCCAGAGAAAATGTGCTCGAGTCCGAGTCCAAGTCGGAGCTTCAATGTACGAGTCGAGTCCGAGTCATCGTGGGGGGGGGGAATTCACGAGTCCGAGTCCGAGTCCAAGTCATCCTGTGCGAGAATTCACGAGTCCAAGTCCGAGTCGCGTCAATCAGTGCGCGAGTCCGAGTCAAGTCACGAGTCCCGAAAATCGGCACTCAAGTCCGACTCGAGTCCGAGTCCAGGACTCGAGTACTCCATCTCTGCCTCAGGGTGAAGGTCTTAAAAGAAGCCCTCAGGGTGAAGGTCTTGAGAGAAGGCCTCAGGGTGAAGGTCTAGAGAGAAGGCCTCAGGGTGAAGGTCTAGAGAGAAGGCCTCAGGGTGAAGGTCTTGAGAGCAGGCATCAGGGTGAAGGTCTAGAGAGAAGGCCTCAGGGTGAAGGTCTAGAGAGAAGGCCTCAGGGTGAAGGTCTTGAGAGCAGGCATCAGGGTGAAGGTCTAGAGAGAAGGCCTCAGGGTGAAGGTCTTGAGAGAAGGCCTCAGGGTGAAGGTCTAGAGAGAAGGCCTCAGGGTGAAGGTCTAGAGAGAAGGCCTCAGGGTGAAGGTCTTGAGAGCAGGCATCAGGGTGAAGGTCTAGAGAGAAGGCCTCAGGGTGAAGGTCTTGAGAGAAGGCCTCAGGGTGAAGGTCTTGAGAGCAGGCATCAGGGTGAAGGTCTAGAGAGAAGGCCTCAGGGTGAAGGTCTTAAAAGAAGCCCTCAGGGTGAAGGTCTTGAGAGAAGGCCTCGGGCTGTAGTGCGATCAGGGCCGCCTTAATGCACGGGCTGACCTGGGCTGAAGCCCAGGGGCCTACGGAGATCAGGGGCCTATCATGAGCCAATAAAAAAGTTTAAAAAAAAAAATTTGATTACAATTTCTTTTTTTTATTTTGGATGTTTTTAAAAAACATTTAAATAAACAAAGTCTTGGCTTTCAGAATATGAAACTTTTATTTCCAAAATCACATGATAAATACATTTGTGAAGCTTGTAAAGGGAAGATGACAGCTCTCACTCGCCACTCACTCCCCCTCCCTCCGGCTGAAATTATGAATGTAAGGCGTATAGTAATCATAGATAACACGGCAGGGTCCGTTACAGTTTGGTTTCAAATAAAAAAAGTCTTGGCTTTCAGAATATTAATCTTGTTTCAGCAAATTCAGATGATAAATACAACGTTGAAGCTTGTAACGGTGTAATTACAAGCAGAGAACGGAGTAACTTGACGTCACAGCAGGCATAACAGCCTGTGTTTCTAGTTCCCCGGGAAACAAACACAATACACACAAACGCAAAAATACACAAACACACACACAAACACACACTCGTGAGCTTCCCCCAGACCACTAATCCAAACGAAAATATCTTCCCTCTAATCAATCAGATCGATGGATTCCAGAGATGTTTCTCAAAAATGATGACTCCGAAACAGTCAGTGGGCACCACTTAACAGCCAATCAGAATGAGAATATGTTTCACATGTGACTTATTCAAATTGCGAGTGATTGAGTGACAGATGAAGGTTGTTTACGAGAAAAAGTTTGAGAAGAAAAAGTTTGAGAGTGGCGCTCGGGAAACTGAGGGAAAAGGAGTTTCGAGACAAGCAGCTATTACAAAACATGTCGAAGCTTACAGGTTATTTAAACCTGTAGGCCAGGATGAGGAGGAAGGACAGGTGAGTTCTGTGCCGAGCGGCAGCGGTGCCGGCCGCGGGGCCTCGGAGCCAAGTAGGCCGTCTGGTTCTGATAGCGATGGAGTAGCGGGAGAGGAAAAACAGACAGGAGGGACATTATCTGTTGGAGGAGATGGGAGGACGACGAGGACTTGCTCCGTGGAGGGGAGCCAACGGCAACCGGACAGATACATGAGGGAGGCCCGATACGTCACTCATCTGGAGGAGAGGACCAGGCGCGTGTAGAGCAGAGTGGAGAAGTGCGATCACAGAGCCTGCCGAGGCTATACATGACTTTCATTTGTTGTTTAAATAGGGGGCCTACAAAACCTATCAGCCCCAGGGCCTGATGGCAGGTTAAGGTGGGCCTGAGTGCGATTACTGAAATATAAAAGCGTTACACTACTCCGTTACCGACAAAAGTAATATTATTACAGTAACGCGTTACTTTGTAAGATGTAATTTTGAGATTGAGGTACAAAAAGTAGAACTACTACTCTCTCCCACACAAGCGTATTTCTAAATAACTTGTTATATATAGTGACTGACGGCTTCAGGCCGGGTAATAGGGCACTTTATTAGCGTGATTGCACAGTATATGTTGTCTGTGGCTGATGAGGGTGTGCACCTGGTGTCCTGTGTGGTCTCCTCCCCCCTCACCTGTGTCTTGTCGTGCTGATTAGAGTGTGTATTTAGGCTCTGTTTCTCTGTCTGTTGAGAGGGCTGGGTGTGTGTGTGAGATCCTTGTGGCTGCAGGATGTGGACAAAGAGAACAGCAGGATTGAGGCGATGAACTTTGTGCCCGTGTTTTTAATAAATGCCCACGCCGGGTTATATCTTTGGACGTTCTGCCTCCTTGCTTGGCCTGGGCCGCTCAACGGTCAGCTTCACAGTGAATTATCATAATTCTTCCATATTGATTGATCCTCTTATCTTGTATGTTGGTACTGTCGGAAGAGTTTTAGTTTTTTTTATATACTGCCAATCAGCTTTTGAATTTTAACAACTATTGCTAGTTATAGTTTGTATTTTTAATTTGAATTGTTTTAAAGTTAACATAGAATTGTAAGCAGAAAATGGAATTTATGGAAGCACAGTACTTGAAATTAATGTACTTTCACCATGACTAGTCAAACAAAATGGACACATGAGACAGGTTGTGTGCAATCACTGCTTTTATTGTTGAAAGACAGATTTATAACAGAACATAGTTGCATCATGATATAGGATATATTTATATACATCGCATAAACCCACTTATATTATATTATAAAGATTTTGACTTTATTTACAAATTAGTACAGAGATTAGACGCTTTAAAATAAACGATTACCTCCACCTATTATGCTTGTATTGTTTAGATCAAGTTGTGTTCGTCAGTGCCTAAATATTATTCCCTTATGCATTTGTGTAATATTAACAATGAATCAAGTTGCATAAGTATAATTTGTCACTCTTAGCGTCAAACACACAGATAATTATTACCTAACTCTTGCAGCGTTTTTACGCTTATTTTGGTTTTCTGACCCGCTAATCACTGTTGGAAAAGTAGCCAGAAACTTTAAAAGTACAAACACTTATGTCTTAAAATACTTCACTAGAAATAAAAGTCAGTTATTTATATTTATATGATATTACACAATGACCCGTTTCAGAACTAGAATTACAAGTCCAGAAGTATTATCAGCTAAATGTACTTCAAGTATCAAAAGTAAAAGTACTTGTTATGCAGAATGGATGTCTTCATTATTATTATTATTATTGTATACTGTTTGTAAGAGTATTTTAGCATTGATACTTGAAATACTGTGTTGATTACTACTACAGTACTGCATTATATCATATCAGCAAATCAAGAGTTTTTATATACACCAAGTAACCAAAAAATAAAAAGTATGATATGTGCCTCTTAAATCTAGTATAGGCATAAAGAAGTGTTAAATGGAAATAGTCAAGTAAAGTGTAATTATGTATTAAAAAAAAGGACTTAATTACAATACTTGAGTAAATGTACTTAGTTACTTTCCACCACTCTCTCATCAAGCGTGTTTCCAGCGTCAGCAGAAAGTGGTTTTCTTCATAAGGTTGTGAGAAACCCACTGTTCTCTACTGCTTATGAACATAGAAGTGCATTGAGCAGCTAAAGAACCAGAAACACGCCCTCAAAAGGTCGTTATTTCATCTTTAAATGACCTTTCCCTTTTTCTACGACATCCTTTGCTTTGTCCATGACAGCATTGTATGACATCTCGACTGCCTCCCCTGGTGTGTTAGCTCCCTCTGCTGCCTTAAGTCCTATCACTCCACCTGCCACTCCCCCTGCTACAGCGAACCCTGCGGCGGTAGCTACAGCTACAACTATTCCAGCAACTCCCAGGCCTCCTCCTCCTCCGCCTACTGCTGCAGTCCCTCTCAAGGCTTTCATCTGTTTCAGGACATTCATGAATCCTCCGGCGCTATGCAGGGCTGTGATCACGAGCCCAACCATAAATGCAAGCCCACAAAAAGCGCCTAACAATGCTCCTGTTGTTGCGCCTGCCAGTTGGATCAACAGCCTCTCAGACACGATGGATTTCGCCTCTTTTCTGATCACTTCCAATGGCACGTTTCCCGACAACGTGTCGTGTTTGATGTACTCCTCCATCACTGTGCAAATGTATTTCTCCACTTCTTGAAACACCTCATTGGTGTAGAAGCTTCCATTGTTGTCCTTCGCCATATTGTCTATTGCGTTGAGCAGCTCCTCCACCTGGACCTGGTTGCTCCTGTATTCTTCCTGCTGGTTGTTCTTCCAGTGTTTATTATCCGTGACATGGCAGCGGCCGCCGCACTTCTTCACCAGATCGCTCAGATTCTTATTCAGTTTGACAAATTCCTCGATGGTCCTCCCTTCAAGCTGTTCGCCGTGTGTGAAGACAATCACTGCATATTTGAAAACATCTTTGGAGAAATACTCGCAGATTTTAGTGATGACAGCCTGCTCGTGCTCTGTGAACTTCTCCACTTTGAGCACGATGAGAAAAGCATGAGGCCCAGGAGCGCACTCTGTGATACACCTCACGATCTCCGGCTTCATGTCCTCTTCCGACTTGCATGCGTCAAAGAAACCAGGAGTGTCGATCAGAGTGAGGCTTCTTCCGTTGACAGATCTGGTTTCTGCTCGACACTTCCCTGTTCCAGAGTTGGGAGTATTGTTTGGGGTGAACACTTCCTCTCCGAATATGGTGTTTCCCAGGTTGCTTTTCCCTGATCCAGTTTTTCCCAGCAGGACAATCCTTGTTGGAGTTGGACCTAAAGACAAAACAATTATGTTCAGGACGCTTTTTTTAGGCTTTTTGGGAAACAGTAACCCAAACATAGTGTGCAGTTTGGTTTAAATAAAAAATGACTACTTAAAGATTACATGAGGTTGCTCATATACAGCTACACGCCCACTCGCACTCTCAGGTCAGCTGATCAGTTGCTCCTGAGGGTGCCAACAACAAAGTCTAAGCGCAGAGGGGACCGTGCTTTCTCTGCTGCCGCCCCTAAACTGTGGAACGACCTGCCCTCGCTCATCAGACAGGCGCCCACACTGTCCGTTTTTAAATCCCGTCTTAAAACCCACCTCTTCTCCTTAGCATTCGAAAGTAGATTGATGCTTTTATTTGCGATCAGTGGTCTATTGTTTTTACTATATGGCTGTTTTTATTTTAATTGTATAATTGTTGCGTTTATTCTGGTTTGATTTGTGTTCGTACCTTTTATGTGATTTTATACTTATTTTATGTTTTGTTTTATATTGTATGTATCTCTCTGTAGAGCACTTTGGTCTGGAGGTTTTAAAGTGCTTAATGAATAACGTTGGATTGGATTGGATGTAAGTGGGGAAACACACTGCATATGTATCTATAACAAGGGGATAAAGTTATCACAGCAGTCAATAAAACGAATACATCTACAGACCTTCACCCTCATTTGCTCCTCTGGGTATTGTCCACAGTAATAACTGTCACATGTCTGATATGTGTAATAGGTAATGTAAAGCGCATTGAGCACTTGGAAAAGCGCTCTAATAAATGTAATGAATTATTATTATTTTATTGTGTGCATAATTTGAAGAAACTAGTCATTTGCTAACAAATGACCTTATGAACACATCTTACCACTAAAGTTTGAGTTTCACAGATGCTTAGTTTAGTTACCAGTAAAGGAAAACATGCCGCAGTACTGAATTCCAATTCTTTGCTTCCTCTGTCATGATATATTTACTCACCTTGTGCATGCTGGCTCATCCTCATTGAGAATCCTTTGATTTGGGAAGCTTCCTGGGCCGACTTGAAGGCCTGCAGAGACAAGGAAGACGAAATGTTTAATATATGTACAGTATATTATATATTTTATATATATATATATATATGTTTAATATATATATATATATATGTTTTAATATATATATATATATATATATATATATATATAAAATGTAAGCTTGTGTTTACTGCTCAATGGTTTAAAAAATACATTATTACACTGATGAACAACAATTGACTGTGAGATGTACATGTCATCCTTTGGTGGGATTTCTAAAAATATTTTTGACACACTAAATAGAGCAAGTTTTTTAGACGATAGTTGCCCTGTTTGCATCGTGTTTAAAGTCAAACTTATATCCATTACCTCCAAAGAGTCTTCGTCTTCGGGGTGGATGACGATGCGGATCAGGAGAGGTTCCGCGCTGGCTCGGTTCTGTTCAAAAGCATAAACTTCCTCCAGGACAACCCTCGCCACCAGGCTGTCAGGGAAACGCAGGGCAATCCCTGCGCCGAGTACAGGCAGGGCAACTGATCCAAACCTGCTATCCTCACAGCAAGTTAGGATGTTGTTAATGCCCATTCTCAGAACCTGAAAAGGACAGACAGTATTATTAAGGCTAAACAAAAGAAATACTGATTCATGGTGTGGGAAACTGAAGAAAAAAGGACAATGCAAAAGACTTCTCTGTTTCACCTCAACTGCAGCTCCATCCGGATCCTCGTTCCATGGAGCGAGGTTGAGGAAAATGACTGCATTAGATTGAAGTCCAGCTCGAGCCTCCACCAGGACTGTGTCACCAGGAATCGTTTCTTCATCCGCTTCCTTTCTAAACCTTGCAGTCAGCTGGTTTCCAAAATGTTGGAACAAAGTGTTTCCAACACGGGTAGAAAGAGGATCATGAAAAACCATGGGCGATACCAGAGCATCCACCTGAGAGGAGAGCAGAAGATGTTTTTTCACATTGAATGTATTACTTATGGTGTTTATATGCATTTACGCTTTAAACATTTTAAGGTTGCGACTATTCCCCCAAAAACCTACTTTTGACGGCTTGTCAGAAACCGTTGTGCTAATCGTCACAAAATTGTATCAAAAACCAGAATTGAAAAATGTTCTTAAAATCCCAGCTTACTCTCTTACCTGTTGGGTCTCGATGGTTCCCTGAATGATCTCTACGCGGACACCCCCTCCAGGAGCTCCAGCAGTGGCTCCTCTTGCTCCATCTTGGCCAGAAGCATCCACCTGGAACCCCAGATCACTTGGTGCCCTGTTTCCAGTACTTGTTTGGTACTTCTCCTCTACTCGGTTATCAATGGGGAGTCTATCTTGAACAAGGGAGTCCAGAATTGGCCCCAGCCTGTTCCTTACCTCAGTCACTTTGCTGCATGGACCTTCCAGCAGCACCATGGGCCGAGAGCAAGATGTTAAAGGATTAAAGGTAACCCCTGAATGATCTAAACCATGGAGCTGCAGAAATGCTGGTAACTCATGCACTAACTCTTCAAAAGGCAGATTGACTACACTTTCCACAATAGACTGATCCAAAATAAACTGTATGACAACTTCATTGAGCTCTTCCACCTCTTTGGTGTGGCCCAGTAAGCACACACTGCTGTCAGAGCCAAACACCACCTGAGCTCTGTGTTGCACTTGGTTCATGTCCTTTGTCTCAGACTTAAGCTTTTCCTGAAGCTCAGATGGCACAGCGGAGCAGTTAGGAACATCAATCTTGACTTCCTTGATCTCACATTGCAGTGCCTTTTCTGTTTCAACAAGAATGTTGTCAGAAAGGGATAGTAGACGTAGCTCTGTGTCTCGTAACTCTACTTCCACCTTGCCAGCAACCCCTAAAAAGTCCCCTATCACACCAGGACCATTATAAGCCTTCTTTAGAAAGGCCAACAAATGTGGGCTCATGTCAGAAACTGTCCTTTCGAACACCAACGTCTCCTGATCAGAGATCCAATCTATAGCTTTAAGAATATCCTCCACAGAACCTTCCAAAAGCAACTGACCTGGAGCTCCCTGCGTCACCTTCACTCCTCGAAAGTCCTTTTGCAAAGTGTGCTCAATCTCTTTCCAGAGGAGGCGGAGCTTAGCATCGCCCAGTCGAAAAATGCAGGTTTGCCTCTCAAGTAAACGTGGCCTTTGTTTACCAAGCAAGGCTTCTACATCCATCAACTTCACCTGAGAACGCTGCCCAACAACAACAGCCATCCCATTCTCGCTGTAGACCTTAACGTCATTGGTGGTCCGAAGAGAGTTCCTGGACTCAAGCAAAGCTACAACTTTGTGAGGGTCCACCTCACAGTGGCACAGGTAGCCATCAAAGAGTTGGTCAACCTCTGCTTTCCAATCTCTAATATCATCAGGTTGGGGGGAAAAGCTCACTAAAACCCTCCCTTCCTCTGGGTACAGCTGAGCAGAGCAAGACAATGAGGCAAGATCTTCCTCTACTCTTTTCCAAGCTGAGGGACATTCCTTTAGGTAACAAAGGAGGAAAGTATTTTGTTGTAGTTCGTATTCTTCACCACTTGATGGAGGGATTGAGACAGGAATCGACTGTGGGCTCTGTGTTGAAAAGAGAAATTCAAATATTGCAGTGGACTGTTGTCATATACATTTAAACACTTTTACTTATATGGTCATATCTACAAATGTAGAAGTAGTAACTACATTAAGTGGGGGACTATAAATAGGAACAAATAATTGTTTTTTGAATTACACATTTGAAATGTTGTGCATACCTGTACCGGAGCTGTCATATTCTTGTTTGGAGAGGATGTGTGAAGGTCAAGGCCGTCTCGGACAGTGAGCACCAGATCCTCCACATTGTGAACAGACTTGTTCAGGACTGCCTGCTGGTCTAAGAAATACAATGTGACATGAGTTATTGTGAGGTTAGAGGGAAATAAGTTCCTTAATTAACAAACAAAGAAAAGATGCATTTTCTTTGATGACACTTGGAAAATAGGGATGAGGGTTGTATTAGTTTTGCTTTATCTTCTATTTTCTTTACCTAAGTACTTACTCTCCTCATTCTCCACCTTCTTTTTATGTTAAAGGCTGAAAGTGAACTATTATTTTGCCATATGAGAAAGTGAAACTTGAACTTAATATATAATAATATGTGTATATTTTGTAGATGTATGTCTTAACTATGACATGGTAACACGTTTTGTTTAAATATCAGGTTTATGTTTGAATGTTTTCTTATTTAATGTGTTTTTAATTGTAATGTAGGAATCAATTTGAACTTTCTACAGGACACTTGTTTCCCCGTAGTAGAGAATAGAATAACTTTACTTTAACTTGATCCCGCTCCAACTGTGTTCCAATAATACAGTATCTCAACATGACTGATAATGACAACAATATAATATAGTTCGAGGCGTAAAGTTCCTAAGTACATTTACTCAAGTACTGTACTTAGGTAACATTTTGAGGTACATGAGTATCTCCATTTCCAGATACTTTGTACCTCTACATTTCACAGGTACATTGTGTACTTTTACTACATTACATTTATTAAATACTATAGTTACTTTACAGATTTGGATGAATGATTTGAAATAGAATCAGTCTTAAATCAGACTTTAGTTACACCGGGAGTAAATTCACAAGCTACCCTGGCTGCAGTATACAAATTCATTAAAACTAGCAGCAGCTTCACCAGCTATGAGATCACTTTAATGCATCAATAATTATATTCAAGACATATCATATATATTATTCTGAAATGGACCAATCTGCATAATTATTACTTATTAGTACTTTAAGTATATTCTGATACTAACACTTGTCATTTTACTTGAGTAACATTTTAAATGCAGGACTTTGACTGTAACAGAGTATTCCTACACTCTGGTACTTCTACTTCTACTCAAGTAAATGATCCGAGTACTTCTCCCACCTCTGATATAGACAATATAGACAACAGCTGGTTCTGATTTAATAGCCAGCTGGTCCAGAGTTCAAATATGAATTGTAAACGGTTTTTTCAGATGATTACTGCTCCAAATTGTTCATATAGGTATGAATCCTTTTAACAACGTTCAACATATTCGGACGCGCACGCGCACCAACCTCATCATGGCAGAAGTCATAAAGGTCTTAAGTTTCACTTTCGGGAAAATGAAGCTATGGGGTTTCCCTGCTTACCTTCGGATCTTGGAATCAATGTTGAATCCGTGTGATCATATTATATGAGTCATATTATATGTGACATATGTTTACTCTCGACAGTAAATATTATTTTATTATAAAGGCAAATCAAATTAAATCAATGAGTTGACGCAGTTATGGACTATGTTATAGTTTAAACATAGGCTGCTTCTAACAGAACAGACATCTAACAGTTATATATCATTGAAAACATCACTGATACTGTAAGCATTGTGTTTGTCTCATGGCCTACCTTTCTGATTTTTAAAAGAAATGCTGTAGATTTGATCGGTCACTTTCTGCAGAGATCCGCAGTCTCCTCCGCCTGATCTGCGCCGAACACGGAAATAATTCTCTATTTTCTTCATCTGATCCTGAAGAAGGCTCTGGCACTCAAAGAAAACCGGGTATTGGTCAAAATCATCCATAGTTCACCCTGTGGTGAAGAAACACATCTGGAGCGTCAGATTTGTGAGGCAGTGTTTTTAATGTCTGCAGCTGGTGGACACACTGCGCCCCTAGTGGCTGCCACCCTGCAGTGGAAGAGAAAACAAGGATTATGTAATACTAAACATGAAGAAAAAACTGACAGAATAATTAATTATTTGAAAAAGAATACAACAAATCTGAACAAAACGCACTTTTTGTTTGGGGTCTATACATACAATACAAATAAAAAAATACAAATAAAATAAATACTATTTGAAAACTAACCTACTTTTTTTCTAGTACTAGTAATAAATAGTAAAGTTGTACCTGCCCTTTGCCACAGATTAGACCTAAAAGCATTTCTATCAAACTAAATAAATATGTATTTATGTTTTGTGTGATATAATGGTGCATGCATGACAAAAAGGGTTCCTCTTGTTTGTCATAATGTCATTCACAGACATAGAAATGTACAGTTTGTTATCAGTGATAATGTGTTCAGTTACACACCGAGAGGTATCAGAGCAAACGCTGTTACATAAATGCAAATACCTTGGGATGTTTGAAGGAAGTGCTACATAAAAAGTGCTGATAACAACAATCACACTATAACGCATAGAAAATAAATTGTGTAGCTGAGGACCCCACAGTGAAGTAATGCTTGATTTGTGTAGATTTCTGAGACGTGTCGTCAGTCAAAACATGTTTGAAATAAGCTAGAACATATTAGTTTAGATATCAGAACAAAAAACTATTTTACGCAGATGGTCTCCAGGACTCCACATAGATCTGGCTTGAGACATTTGTGCAGATACGTTGCATATTACCTTGAAACATAACCAACGTTTGTCGTCTAAGACTAGGTACATTATCTTATCTCAAGTGTCACCTGACACCGTGATTATGACGGGCCGAAGTCCTGTTACAGAGCAGCTGATCGTCTCTCTTGTTTTTCTTTTTTAAAGTGTTTTGCTTTAATGTACTTTGCTAGCCCACACGAAAGGCCAGCAAAGGCCACAATACACTCGAGGGCTGTGTCATTTGTGTGTCTAGACAGCTGTATATCTTCCAACATTCAGAGATATGATCTGCTGTGCCAAAGATGAGTTATAAATAGCACGATGTTCTAACCCTCTCTAGTCATCATATTACTAAGTTTCATATTGCCAGTGAAACATTGCTATTCAGTCTTATTTGAATGCTCCAATTTGCTTTTTCTTATCTCTGTTATAGTTCAAATTTGCCAGAACATTGCTGTCTTTTATTTGGACTCAAACTCTTAAAGGGACAGTACTTACACAACAGACGGTGCTTGTTCAACTGGGTGCTTTCTGCATGCTGAACCGCAGCCAATACAAATACATATCACGAGATGGAAACTCCCAAATAAATACCTCATCTATTAATCCGTGGATAATAGAACCACTTCTCTTACAAATACAAAACACTTATAAACTGATTTATTATAAAAAATGATATGATCTAACATGTATGGCATATACCCAGAACTTTTTATTTTCAAGTCTTAAGGGATGAAACATTTCTCCTGCTCTGTTGAGAACACCTTCTTTGGTGTCCAGTAGCCTACTCTTGGGGGTGTTTGTGATCCCTGACTCTCCGACCTCAGCCTCTTTGTATGGAACCGGTACAGGGTGACATGGCATATATCCAGGGACTTTGCCACTTCCCTGAATGATTTGCCCTTCTCAACTTCATTTGAGGCCCTCTGCAGCAGAGCAAGTGGCACTCCCCTGTCTGTCTTCCTCTTCCTGACATTTGGCATACATACTGTAAACACACACACACACACACACACACACACACACACACACACACACACACACACACACACACACACACACACACACACACACACACACACACACACACTTTAGGTCTAATGTACAGTATTTTATTCTGTTTATTTGTACAGGGATAATGCAAACCAACCAACAATACAACTGTATGCTTCAATGAACAATTGATCATTCAAGCAAATGAGCCATCATTGTAAATGTGCCATGTTACAACCGTCCCGTTACAACCGTCCCAGGACCACCAGTCGTGCTTCCACCCCCTGTGAACCTGCCTGGTTGCTAGCTTGACCCATATTTAGCTAGTTATATTTGTAGCTTACAAAACAGTGATTCTAATAATACTAGTTTGGATTCCTAGACATTTGAACTCAAGACAGTATCCAAAAAATACATCGTATAATTTTAGTTAATATTTTACCTCAGAAACACACTTTTGCTGATATTTTAAGCGAGAAATTCAAACGTGGCTCCTTTTTTTCTCAGCGATTTTACCATCTAACTGCGCATGTGCAGAGTGAGTTTCATCACTCTAGCTTGTTTGTGATTGGATATATACAACCGACCCGTGTTACAACTGTCCCTGGTCTCCCCTACTTAAGTAAAGTACTTCTAAATCTACTTAGTTTATACACGTTTGTGAAAGTGTATGGTTGGTTGGTTGGTAAATGATTTAATATCAGATTATAATATTGATATATGCTGTCTCACTGAAACTTGGTTGAGACATGAAGAATATGTCAGCATAAATGAGGCCACTCCACCCAGCCATATCAACACTCATATTGCTCGAGGCACGGGCCGAGGAGGTGGAGTTGCAGCAATCTTTGACTCAAGTTTACTTATCAATACTAAACCAAAATTAAATTAGAAAGAGACAAAATTAATAGAATCAAACCCTTTTTTTGTTGCATTTTAGACGAGTATAAAAAGAAATGCCTTTAAAATAGGATGCAAGGAACTCTAGTTTCTTAACCTGAATTGATAATAGACTATAATCAATTTAAGTTTGCATTCTTATACCATTTTGTACAATAATTATAATGGATAAGTTCAAACTAACAAAAACTTACAGCTGATTAATAACGGTATCTAACTTGAGTTTTTATTATATCAAAAACCTGTTGAAATGCTACTGTTATTTTTACTGTCCCCCAAAAGCGCGTCGCAGCCTCCAGGAAAGCTTCTTTCACAACTTCGCCGTCTTTGAAAGACTTCATGTGTTTCGCAAGAACGTGACTGCCACGATAAGATGCTATGGTCGCAGCCTTGCTCTTGTTGTTGGGCCTGGTGGAAATGGACTGCTGTGCATTTAGCTGTCCTATCAGGCCCCTCACCTTTTGGGAGCGTAGGGCAGAATTAGGAGGGAATTCCGTCTCGTAGCGTTTGAGCCAAGCGGCAAACTCTGGGGAAGAGCCGGGAAGCCAATACGGAAGTGCCACACACTGCAGTTCATATATTGGCCGATAGGCGATGGCTGCAAAAAGGAGCAATTTCCATAGACCCCCATGTTAAAATGCCCAACTTTACAGCGGAAAAAAACATGTTTTTCTCCCTGGCTCCATACATTTTATTATCGATACAGTTAGATTCCACCTTCATGATTATGGATCTGTGAGTGAATTGTTTTCTAACGCGACCCTTTTATTTATATTAGGTCTTAAAGTTTTTGCATTAATTAGGGCGTGGTCACGTTGATGGACACGTACATGCCTCACTGTCAGCTAACAGCAACTTGTCCACTCTGCTAGGCTACAACCATAGAGGCTACAACGTTAGTTAGTCATAGTACCTTGACCCTTTAGCTTTAGCCGTGTTCGTGGTGATATACCAGACAATTAAGATGTCGTGCTGTGCGCTTGAATGTACTAACAGAACTTCCAAGAAGTCTACTCTCAGCTTTTTTCGGTGAGTAAAATGATAATATTATACATGTTAACCCCGTTAGCAGGTGTTTGTGTGCTTGTTAGCTTAGCTTGTTATGTAGCTTATTAGCCAGCTAAGGATGTAACCCTTTATACGTGTGTGTATATATATATATACATTTTAGTTTATGATTCAGCCTTGGGTAAGACTTTTATAGTCTATGGCTATGACGCCCATAATGCTAAACGGGAGCAAATGTTAAAAGGGAACCCAATTATCCCAGTGGTGGGATAACCGAAGCTAACCGGAGCCGTAGCTAGCCCTTTGCGGCTCCGTTAGCTTCGGCCAGCGGCGGAGCCCGGCGTTACAACTGGAGATCAAGGAAGGCAGCGAAACGCGGACTTGGTTCGCCTGCAGCCCGCTATAGTATTAGCTAAAGAAATGATGTTGAACAAGTCTTATTAAGCTGAACATCGCCACAATTGTTCTGCTATGTATCGGTACTTATTTTATTTTCTTAACGTGTGAATGACAAGCATTAAGAATAACAACAAATAGCTATTTATCTTGCATATTGTCTCGTTTGATTATGAATGTAACGTTTATATAGTGGAACTACACTGTTTTATCAAAACCAAAGTGCCACGCAGTAACTTGGTAGGCCCATGCATGTACTTCAGCAGGAAATGTGCAACCTAGATTACATTTACCAACACAGACTATATAGAAATATTTGTAAAAGTTGTTCATGCGTTATTAAGTGAATATGGCATTAACCCTCCTGTTGTCTTTGGGTCGGTTTTCATGTATTTTTGAATAAAGGTTTCCTTTAGGTGATCCAGAAAGGCTGGACCAGTGGGTGCTGAACATCCGGAGGAATACATGAACCCCCAACGTTTCTTCTCGCCTGTGCAGTGCACACTTTGAGAGTCATCCCTTCAGCACGGACTCATGGGTACAGATCCTTTTTTTAAAAAAAAAATAACTTGGTTCCATTTGTGAGTGTAAATTGTTGTTACTAATTAAATACATGTTATACATCATACAATGCTAAATAATTGTTATGGCACAGCTTGCACATCAGTGATGAGTAATGTTCTTTTGATTAAAGGCCAAATTAAGATTTTGCCAGTTAAGTAAAGAAACATAGAAATCGATTTTTTTGCAAACCATCACATTTCTCTTCAATTTATGCAAAGACTCTTTATCATAGATAGAGAATTGCCATTTCCCCCACATACTCTATGTTAAAAACAGATGAATTATATTACCTTTTTTTACATTATTTTAATAGCAACATTCATTCATCTGTTGTCATCTTATAACTTATTTATCTTAACAGCTATCACTGTAAAAAAAAAATGATTTAAGTTAATTTTACTATACAATATTTATCTCTACATTCTGTTCTTGCATATGTCTTATTATATTTACGTGTATATAGATTTCTGCCTGCACTAATTTATTATTCTTAATTTAATTTAGAATTTATTTTATTGTTTTATGTCTTATATAACTATGTTGCATTGTTGGAGGAGCTCGGGACAGATGATTTTCATTGCCATTCCCACACTGTAGCCTATGTGCTATGACATAAATCCTTTGAATCTGAATCTTGGAAACACGTAATTGTTGAATAGATTAACTGCATAGTTAACATGTTGGCCCTCTATTGTCTTTTATAATGCACTCTTACATTTAAAACAACATTATTCAAAAGAAAGTTGAATATCTACAGACCTCAAAAAGTTATTTTATGTGTTTTTGTTTATTATTTTTATTAGGGAAGGAGAAAAACACTGCAGTGCCCACCATTTTCTATTTCACCAATGGCAAAGAACAACAGCCTGGAAGGAGAAGCAGGTGAGTAGCAATGACGAGGTAAGTGACACTCCTAGTTCGACTGTTGACAGCAATGAGGAGGTTGCAGATGTCGACCATGGTAGTGGTGAAAACAGTCTTGCTGCTGATCAGAGCAATATCATTATGATACAAGGCACACCTGAAGAAGCCTTTGTTGTTCCACATGTGGAGCATAATGACATTCCAACAGTCAATGCTTGTGAGGAGGATGTTGGTTTGGGTAGCAGCAGCCAACAAACAAAACAAATTGGAAAACAGGCAGACTCCGCCTCTGTTCACTCTCACACTTGGGCTTTAAACTAAGACGGGTCATACTGAATAGTTTGTGCACACATTTCTAACATGTGATCTTTCTTTCATGTAGGACGCTTGAGGGAAGTTGCAACGCCTCGGCCAATGGGATGTCTTCTCCACGTGAAAGAGATTGAAGGCATCATTTATAACTTGAGACAATTTTCCAAAAGTTATGACTTGTATTGGCTTAGGTAGTAATGGATTACATCGAACACGAATCAAGATCGTATAGAAAAAAATGAAAGTGTAATCCTTAGATACATAGGAAGAGATGTAATCGGATTAGTTTTACTTTTTTTAATAATAGGGAAACTCAGGATTACAATCTTATTCAAAAGCTAAAAAGAGCACATAGTATATATAGTAAAATGATCAAATTGTATCTCTTCTCTGGAAGCAGTACTGTTCTGGAGGATAATACTAATACTAATTGTGAATCTATACACCCACTGCCTGAATCTGCTTTATGGTATTATATTATACATTTTAAGTAAAAAAATCATATTAATATTTCTTCTCTCCTGTGTTTATTTGCATTGCATTTGATATTGAGGTAATCCAAAACAAAAATAAAGTTATCAGGTTACATTACTTTTATATCTTGATACTCACATGAAGTTACTGGTTGTGTTTTTGGCAAGTAGCCCTCCCAACCCTGTACATAAGTTATATCATTTTAATTACTGATACAGTTGTTGCACATCTTTAATTTATTTTCTCGTGTACTTAAGTCATAAAATGATTCGAAACCTTTACTTTTCATAAAATGCAAGATGTAACTTTCAATGTGGCTTTATCACATTTTCAATGTAAATAGATCTGATTAAATAAAGAGTAAAAGCACAATCTTAAATGTTGACAGTTATCATTTGCCTATGCTTATTGTTAATGTAGTGGTGTTATAAACAAAATGTTGTCCTAAAGGAAATTAAGATGTTTTTTATTTGTTGACAAAAGATTTAAAGTTGATGCTCACAACATGTGGGAACATTTATGGAGAAAAATGTTTCTATTGTAAAACAAATATTTATCTGCATACTGAACAAAACTCTCTAAAAGGTATTATCTTCTGTGACGGTACGACCCTGTAGGGATTGTGGGTATTGCACTTCATAATTACAGCCTATGGTATGCTTATGACATTGATGCCAAAATACATGGGACTAGGGGAGACCTTCCTGTTGTTTGCATTGTCATGATAAATGACAGCGTAGTATTCATTGTCAAGATGTTGTGTTTTTAAACTTGGGACTCTTTTCAGACTGCTCCGGCTTGGGAAAAGATTTGAGCCTTAATTTGTAATGTTTTCTGTATTGTATGGTAAGCTTATCCTTTCATTTGATAGTCCCATTTGGATGTGATAGCTAACATTTTCAGTAAGCAGTAGACAAAAGAAGTGAAAATATGAATGTAATTTATTTTCAATATTTACATAAATACATAATTATTTTAACAAATCAAATAACAAAAAACATCATAACAAATACAAAATAAAAGGTTTGACAGACAGCCATGCCCAGCATGGGCCTGGAGAGCTGCAGAGTCCAATGGGGGTAAGAGGGGGGGGGGTGGGATGTGGGGAAGAGGAAGAGCAGCCATGTTAACAGTGTTATGGCTACAGATGTAATATCTAACTCAACATTAGCCATGACAGTCTGGTCTTAGCAAGGGCCTTAGAATACATACTCTAAAGGCCAAATCCAAAGACAGTGATACTGACATTTTAGCAGTTCACAGTCTTTGGAGGTGGTCTTTCAGGCAATTGGCTGGTGACTTAAAAAAAATATCATTTCCCCTAGGGGTGAAATGAACTCCATCTCGCAAAAACAGCCCAGGACTGTCATGTCTAATGTTGGAGTGGTCAACAATGGCACCATTTAGGCTATGAACAAAAGTAGCCATAACACTGTTAACAAACTTCCGGGCCTTGTCAATTTTGACAGGATTTGCACCAGCCCTCCACCGGCGCCTCTGGGAGAGCATGATCTTCAAGCCAGGGTGCCGATGGTGAAGCTGGTCCAGGTCCTCCTTCATCTGGTTCAGCAACTGAACACTGGGCACATCCCCCAAGTCATTGCCGCCACAGTGGATGAGGAGGACATCCGGGACTGCTCTTCCTCGCGGGGAGTAGGAAAAGAAAGGGAGGACACCTCTCCAGCGCAGTTCACCCCAACCGAACCAGCACACCCTCAGGTCGAGGCCAAGGTTGCTGCTGATGGTCTCTGTAGCTCTCTGGGCTCCACGCCGGACATAGCTCCCGATTATCCATACAGTCACTATGGGAGGAAAATAAATGAGAGTAACAAATGCTTCAGATCATGAGGAATATCAAATAAAGGGTTGCTCATTTTGTTCCTTTGACAATAACATACAAAATAACTATGAAATCACACCTGTATGGTTAAAAGTAACAAGAGAGCAAAACCACAAAAAACAGATTAACAGCACACAGTTTATATATATATATATTTATATACTGTGTGCTGTTTATCTACAATTGTGCACACATGTATATGTATAGTATGTTTGTGTGTAATGTCAACCATCTGAAGTCCTGTAAAGTAAGCCAGGACCATCAACTTACAGGTTGTGCAGTTTGGCGTGGATCTTCTTTTTTCTTAATTCTGAAATAAATAAAAATGTTTTAATCAATATAAAAGCACCTTTCTTTTTCTACAGTCATATTTCATTAATCACATTTAATTCACGCAACACTGGCCATATCTCTGCTAGTTTACAAAGTTTAGTTACAAATGACATTTATATTAGAAAAACGGTGAAGCACTTAAAAAACAATTGTATAGTGTAGGTTCAAGAACCTTTAAATCAAAAGGACAAGTTTTGTAAAGTTACAGGGTATCTTACCTTCAGAATATGCCGGGAACGAGGAGCAGTGACCGCAAGCTGGGTTGTTAGCTTAATACTTAATAGAGCATGTTAGCTTAGCTTCTTAGCCTGAGCTAGGTCTGGAACGTCACGCTCGGTGGCAGCAGGTCCCGCCCTGTCCCACCTCGGCTCCGCCTCAGCACCGCCTCTTTGCCCTTATTTGGAGCAGGCGGGAGTTAGACTCTGACGTCACTGTCGAGCCGTTAGTGGCCGACTCCGCCTACTAAGGGCTTCATGGCAACTCTGCAGAATCCTATGGGTGACATCACGGACCCTACGTCCATTTATATATACAGTCTATGGTTTGAGCACTGTTTTGAAATGCTGCTCCTAAATTACCCTTCTTCGATAAAGCCACGCTCGCATTGCAGATGAGACAGATGGACTTTGAATTGGAATAGAGACAACAATAATCATCCTCCCACTCGGAGTGAAAATTGTATATGTTTTGCTTCTGCCATAATTGCGGTCTTGTGTGGGTGTGCGGACTGTCACTCCAGTTGACACGGACAACGTCAGCTAACTAGTGCAATGCCCACCAGCCACGCCCCGACACATGGGGTCACACCGGCCAATCACAAAGCTTTGATGCGTTCAAGTGCATTATTCTGGCACAGGAAGATTATGTTATAGGACATTTTCGATAAAACAGAATATTGTTGTTCTATTTTTAGACACAAATACTTGCACAATACTTGCTCCTTTGAAAAAGAAGAAAATAAAACAACATAGATTAGCTCCATGACATATTGCCGAAACCCGCAAAATAAAGCAAAAGTCGAGACAACTTGAACTTGAAGAATCTCGTTTAATTCGGCATATTACTCTCAATGAATATAAGAAAGCACTGCATAAAGCGAGAGCAGCCTACAACTCTTCATTAATAGATGAGAATAAGAATAATGCAAGATTTCTTTTCAGCACTGTAGCCAGGCTGACAGAGAGCCACAGCTCGATTGAGCCTTCTCTTCCCATAGCACTCAGTAGTAATGATTTTATGTGGTTTTTTAACGATAAAATTGTTACTATTAGAAACAAAATTAATGACCTCTTGCCTTTGACCAGTATAGTGTTATCAACAGCTCCCGGAAACGTAAGTTCTAATATTACACTAGATAGTAAACTAGAATGCTTTTCAGCCATAAACCTTGAACAATTACATTCAATGATTCTCTCTTCTAAACCATCAACGTGCATGTTAGACCCAATTCCAACTAAGCTGTTGAAGGAAGTTTTTCCATTAATTAGCACTTCTTTATTACATATTATGAATATGTCTTTATTATCAGGCTATGTTCCACAATCATTCAAAGTAGCAGTGATAAAACCGCTTCTTAAAAAGCACAACCTCGATCCAGAGGTTTTAGCCAACTATAGACCTATTTCTAATCTTCCGTTCCTCTCAAATATTCTTGAGAAAGCGGTCGCAAAACAGCTGTGTGATTACTTAAAAAACAATGATTTATTTGAAGATTTTCAGTCTGGCTTTAGAACACATCATAGCACAGAGACAGCTCTGGTTAAAGTCACAAATGACATTCTAATAGCCTCAGACTAGGGACTTGTCTCTATTCTTGTTTTGCTCGATCTCAGTGCTGCATTTGATACTATCAACCATGATATCCTATTGCAAAGACTAGAGCACTTAGTTGGCATACAGGGAACTGCTTTAGGCTGGTTTAGGTCCTATCTATCTGAACGCTCTCAGTTTGTACGTGTTAACGATGAATCTTCCACGCAAACCAAAGTTAGCCATGGAGTGCCACAGGGCTCAGTGCTCGGACCTATTTTGTTCACATTATATATGCTTCCGTTAGGCAATATTATAAGGAATCATTCTGTAAACTTTCATTGTTATGCGGATGATACTCAACTATATTTATCCATCAAGCCTGATGAAATTAATCATCTAAATAAAATTCAAGACTGCCTCAAGGACTTAAAAACGTGGATGACCTTCAACTTTTTGATGTTAAAAACGACCAAAACTGAAGTTATTGTACTTGGCCCGAAGAATCTACGAAACAAATTATCTAAAGATATACTAACTATGGATGGCATTAATTTGGCCTCCAGTGATACTGTAAGGAATCTTGGTGTTATATTTGATCAGGATTTATCCTTTAACGCCCACATAAAATCAATTTCAAGGACCGCCTACTTCCATCTACCTAACTTTGCAAAAATCAGGCATATCTTGCCTCAAAACGATGCAGAGAAACTAGTCCATGCATTTGTTACTTCAAGGCTGGATTATTGTAAGTCCTTATTATCAGGGAGTACCAAGAAGTCAGTCAAGTGGCTTCAGCTGATTCAAAATGTTGCGGCTCGTGTACTAACCAGAGTTAGGAAAAGGGACCACATTGCTCCTGTTCTGGCTGCCTTACACTGGCTCCCTATAGAACACAGGATAGAATCTAAAATTATTCTTCTCGTCTACAAAGCCCTTAATGGGCAGGAGCCATCTTACCTTAAAGAACTCATTATACCCTACTGTCCTATTAGGACATTGCGTTCCAATAATGCAGGGTTGTTGGTTGTTCCTAGAGTCTCTAAAAGTACAATGGGAGCCAGAGCTTATAGTTAGGGCTGATTAGATTCAGCCCCTAGTTTTTCTGACATAGGCTTAGTTTGTCAGGGGACATCTTACTTCTTCCTTCTCTCTTTCTATACCTGCGGTCCTGTGTCCTGGATCGTGAGCCCTGGATCGCGAGTCGTGGCTGTGATCCTGGATCATAGGTCCTGGGTGGATATCCTAGTGGATTCTTCTTCCTATTAATACACACATGCATTTCCAAACATTTGGACTACCTATGTTGCAAATGTATTATCTTTTCAATTTACACACGGCATCTATTGCACGTCTGTCCGTCCTGGGAGAGGGATCCCTCCTCTGCTGCTCTCCCTGAGGTTTCTCCCATTTTTCCCTTTAAACTGTGGGTTTTCTCCGGAAGTTTTTCCTTGAACGATGTGAGGGTCTAAGGATAGAGGGTGTCATATTGTCATACTGATATTCTGTACACACTGTGAAGACCACTGAGACAAATGTAACATTTGTGATAATGGGCTATATAAATAAACATTGATTGATTGATTGATTGATAAATTGATTGATTGATTGATTGATTGGTTGATTGATTGATTGATTGATTGATTGATTGATTGATTGATTGATTGATTGATTGCACAGTCCTGCACAGTGGTGGAAAGTAACTGAGTACATTTATTTAAGTACTCCGGTCTGCATAATGAGTAATTTTACATACTTCAAGTGTATTTTGATGCTAATACTTTTTTACTTTTACTTGAGTAACATTTTGAATGCACAACTTTTACTTTTAACAGAGTATGCACACCTCTACTTTTACCTCCATGCAGTGTTTGCAGTAGTTATGCCCGCAGGGGGTCGTGAGGGGGTCTTTCAGCAGATCCAATCATTTTGAGCAGCAGAACTGACTTTGGTTCAATCGCTGAGCTTCTTCCCTCCGACGTGTAAAGGTATTCACTTTTCTTACTAAACTACACTCAGGTGACTCAGTGTCAGGTGTTTATGGTTGGTCTTAGCTGTGACATACTTGTTATTTTTTGCAGAACTGTTAGCTTTGGTGCAACTGAGTGTTAGCTGCAGAGTTCATGCACCTCTGCAAGCATTCAGCAGTACTCATAGTACTCATATCTCGTTCTTGAGTAGTACCAGAGTTTAGGAATACTCTGTTTCAAGTATAAAAGGCCTGCAATGAAAATGTAAAAACAAAATATACTCAAAGTACCAAAACTAAAATTGAAAAAATGTTGACACTACAGATGTGTTGCATTGTCAACATTGGCCAGCAGATGTCACTCTTTGAATTTAAAATACTTTTTAAATCAAATATACAAAAGGCAATGAAAAGGGGTAATCTTTACATATATCTCTGCTGATGACCATTTGTATCTATTCCGATGATTATTTCTTAATACAATCAATATTTGTTAATCAAAGCATTTGTGTATATTGCTCTGTAATAGTGGTGGGATTCATCTTCAGGAGGGTGTTGCAGCACCTTTTCATATCGTGTTTTAGGATTGGTGTTTTATTTATAGCAACAGACATATTCAGCTGCAGAGTATTAACAGGTAAAGTGAACAAGACAAGAAGCCAGATGTTGTGTACTCCATGCATGTACTGTGACCTGTGTTCACCTTTTGTTATCAAAACAATTAACACAAGTTTGCAATATTTGGAAACCTTAGAAAGTCTGTTTGAGACTCAATCTGATTGTTAGATATTTTCATTTAAAAAAATGATAGTTGTAGTTAAATGTAGCACGACGTATAAAATACTGAAGCACTTTTATAAGCACACAATTATTTATTTTTCAGATAACTTAAAACAAGAAATAACTTTTATAACTAAATAAAATGTATTAATGGAATCAACTAAACAGCATCTTTCAGCATCCAAAAGTCATAGAGTACAATCTAAAATCACAGAATTAAAATATATGTCCTTCATATTTCCCATATGCTGAATATCCCTAGGTGTTATTAAAAGTAAATAAAGACTTATATTTCATGGTTTGCTAGCACAACAACAGATAGACTGAAAACATATATTGACAAAGCTGTTAACGAGTTGAATAACTCAAAACAATAAGCAAAAACACTACATAATAAAGATTTGACTAATTACAAATAACATTCTTAAACATTATCCTGCATTTTCAAAGTCATGGAAAGTATAAAATACATGGTTAGGGGCTATGTCAGATTATGTATCACTCTCTTCTTTCAAAAAGGTCATCCTGCAACAGTGAAATTATATCGAACCCGTAATCACCCTTATACAAAGTACATTGTGTTTTTCTTTAGGAATTAATCTCAGCATAATAATGTTTTCAATCATGTGTTTGCACATTCAAATAAAACTGCAGAAACATGAAAACAGATTAAAAAAACTACTTCAGGTGAGATAAAAAAAATGCCATTTTACTAAAGTTAAAACAAAACAAGCAAACATTATATCCCAAATAAAACATGAGATAAGCAACATAACTCAAGCAAAGAAAGGGATGTAAACACTATCAATATTTGTTTTCAAATGTACACTCATTATTTACCCTTCAGTGGCAGAGCACTAATCACACTGAGCTCACAGGAAGTGACATCTTGATCACCTTACCCTGAGTTATTTATTATATAATAATATTACATATTATTTGTCGCTACTTGGTTTAACATGCTTTGCAATTATCCCCCTCCTGCTCCACTCTTTTAATGCTCTATTTGCTGTTTTGATTTTCTGCTATAACCCCAGATTACTTCTTGTGAGCCTCTACTGTCTTGTTTAAGGCTTCACTTACAGTTTCTGATCCTTCAGCTGCCTCATATCCTTTCCAAAAGCCACTCACCATCCCCTTTAATGCAGCGAACAAAACATCTAGTTTTGATGTTGCTGCAAGTGACGAAACATCTGAAGGACTCTTAAGTTTTGCAACAGCTGCTGTAACCATATCTGCCAAACCAAAGAAAGCTCCCAACAATACCCCTGTTGCAATGCCTGCAGATAAGATCACTAAGCGTTGAAAAACCTTACTTTTAGCTGTTTTTATAATCTCTTCCTGTGCCATGTTGTTTGGGGACTGCCTAATGTGCTCTTCCTCTATCTGTATTTCTGTTTTAACTGTTTTTAGCATCTCATTGGTGTAGTAGCATCCGTTGTCTGCCCCAATCATCTGGTCCAGTGTGTTGAGTAGCCTCGCCTTCTGGAACTGGTTGCTTCTGTAGTCGTCTCCTTCGTTGTTCTTCCAGTATTTATTATCGACGACGTGGCACCGGTCTCCGCACTTCTTCACCAGATCACTCAGATCTTTGTTGTGACTGACAAACTCCTCAATTGTCCACCCTTTCTGGAGCTGGTCGCCATGAGTGAAGACACATGTGGCATACTTATAGGCTTCCTCAGAGAAATACTCGCCTATTTTTTTGATGACTTCCTTTTCCTGCTCTGTGAATTTCTCAACTTTTAGCACAATGAGAAAAGCATGAGGCCCGGGAGCGCACTCTGTCATACACCTCAATATATCGGCCTTGAGGCTTTTGTCGGACCCACATGTTTCAAAAAAACCCGGAGTGTCGATAAATGTGATTCTTCTCTCATCGACTAATTTGGTTTCT
This sequence comes from Pseudochaenichthys georgianus, assembly GCF_902827115.2. Lineage (NCBI taxonomy): Eukaryota > Metazoa > Chordata > Actinopteri > Perciformes > Channichthyidae > Pseudochaenichthys > Pseudochaenichthys georgianus. Next base: position 5,291,756 of record NC_047520.1, read on the forward strand.
GAAAAATATGGAGTTACTTCGGTAATTGGAGAATGGCTTATCTTGAATGCATCCTCTCCCATTATCGTGTTAGCCAGGCTGCTTTTTCCAGATCCAGTTTTTCCCAGCAGGACAATCCTCCTCGAAGTTTGCACTAAGACAGAAACATGTATATAGGCTAATAAATATATTGCACTTATGTCATTTCTTCATTGATTGCCAAGTGGTGCTCTTAATCAAAAGCTTGCCCACATGTTCACAGTGAAAATGCTAACTTACTTAGGTGTTATATTAGCATCATCTTAGATAGGTGTGTTAGCATGCTAACAGCTGCTAATTAGCACTAAATACAAAATATAGTATGCCCTTTTTTTTAATAAGTAAAACAAATAATCAAAATGAACATTTCAAAAGTATGATTTGTGAATAATAACAATATGTTAAAATAGATTTATTTAGTTTTATTGGTTAATTAATTACTTTATTCGTTATTTGTTCACTAATGGGTCAGTTGATTTAAGTTATCTATGTGTGGCAGAATCAGGATGATACTGATCCAATGCTGAAATTGAATAATCCATTTACTCTGAACTTTACGTTAAGTAACCCACTTAATTTCAGATGTGTCAAACTTTAGTTAAGTATTTTCATAGATATACTTCTAAATTGCAAAGGAAGATATTGTACTATGTACTCTAACACATGTATCTGACATGCAGTTACATACTTCACAACATGTAGTATATTGCATTACAATGCATGCATCACCAATAACAGTGATCATTATAAAACGTACAAACCTTTACTTAAAGGTGGTATGTAATTTATTTCAGAAACACTTTTTGTTATAATCCATGGAATGCTCTTTACATCCCGATAGCAATGAATATATTAAATGCTTTGACAACAAATACATAATTGCTGTGTATTTTCAAATTCTAGCGCACTCGAGCTGGTTTCTCCAAAATGACCTACCCCACCTTTAAGAAACATTTTAAACAACTGAATAAAGTATTTTTACCATGAAGGCAAGGCAAGTTTATTTATATTGCACCTTTCAGCACACGGCAATTCAAAGTGCTTTACAAAATAAAATAAAAGACATTGAAGACGAAATACAGCAGAAACACATTATAAAATGGCATTTAAAAACTGGCATTAAAAAGCAACGATAATAAAATCAACACAACAGGTAGAGAATACATGAATAAAAGCCATACTGCAGTGTGAATATGAACAGCTCAGTCAAAAGCAGCGGCAAACAGATTTAAAGTCTGGATGAAGTGTTGCATCTCTTATTACAGACATAGAATACAAATATTTCCAATTTACCGTCCATTTTGCATAAACGACTGTAGTCAGCCAAACTGCTGGATGTTCTGTCTTCGGTTCTCTCGCTGTGGTTTGACTCTACTTTCGTTCTCTACCAGTTTAACCACATTTGCCGTACCTGAGCAAGAGTGAGAGTCACAGAAGATTCTCGGTGCAGGCCTTAATTATAAAAGTATTCACTTCAAATATCACACATGAAAATAGCATTTAACCATTTACACATTCAACTAAATGAACACATTATTTCAGATTTATGTAAAAACGGAAACCAGAATGTCAACTTGTTCAGCATCATGTTGTGAATTGAAGATGATTAAAGGGAACGTAATTAATTAAAAAGTAGGGTAACAAAGGTAAATAATCCAATAAAAAAAGGGATAGAAAGGAATTACAAAACAAAATAAAAAAAACTACTCCAGGTAAAGTTAAATATTTTTTGTAGAATTGGAGTTTTTGAAACAATTAACTTGGAGAAAAATATTGTTTTGCAGATTAGGTTCAGGACAGTGTGGCTTTACATCTCAGCAATATAACCAGTTATCAAAGGCAATTTTGGCCACGTTTCAGGATGTATTATCTAAAAATATCACATTTGTAAATAATGATATTTACATTAAGTTTATATTAGTTGTGAACTACTTCTTGTACAACATCATTTTCTAAATTGATAACAAAGCCAGGGTTAATTGGGATGCAGAGATTGGTGAAATCTGGTTGTTTTTCATTCCATCTTTGTAACACTGTTACCAATCGTCAGAAAGGGAGGCCTTTTTAATCATCAGGGCATTACAGAAATAGAAGAAGGAAATAAATGCTTGAATGACAGTTTCCAGATCAGCAGGTCTACTTTTTAGGGTGGCGACTGCATGTGGTTTGTAAAGAGCAGGTTGTAAAGAATTACATTTTGAAAGGTTTATTAATGGCAACAGCCTTGTTTGTATGAACCTGGGAATAAAATAATTGGCAACAGTACGGTACTCCACCCATCCTACATCTGCAGATTTTGACTGAGATGTACTTACATAATTGATGCTCCGTAAAAACTATAGGCATCAGGTCACTCATTGCAATAAACAGGAAATGTGTCCCTCACAAACTACATTCACTGCTCCCACCGCTAAATGATTACAAACAACATCATATAGAGAATATGTAGACTTTATATTTCGTGAGAAAAGGGAGGATGGCAGCTGCACCTTTTCATATCTTTTAAAGCTGGAGTGTTTTTGTCTTAGTGAAACTCAACCGGTTGAATGGAATTTGTGTATCTGTTTTTATTGGCAGCATCCACCTGACTGATCAACAATACATCTACGCAGACTGAAAACAAAAAGACCTTTTGTATCTGGCTTCGACCAACACAAAGTATTTATTGTTATTGTATAACAGGTTTAAGTTTGTTTTCGTCTTTAACAATATCACCATGTTAGAATTACAGTTCCTACTTTTATGTCCTGGAAAGTTTAAGATTAAAATAAAGACGCTGATGCAAAACATGTTTTGGTTAGCGCCGAGCTCGTTTAGGCAAATCAAATATTCAGAAACCAATTCAACGGGAAATATCTTCAGCTGCAGAGTATTGACAGATACCGTTAACAAGACAAGAAGCCACATGTTGGGTATCCCATGCCTGTACTGTGTCCTGTGTTCACCATGTTTTCTCAAAACAATTAACACAAGTTTGCAACATTTGGAAACCTTAGAAAGTCTGTTTGAGTTTTTTATTTTTCAGATAACTTAAAACAAGAAATAACTTTTATAACTAAATAAAATGTATTAATGGAATCAACTGAACAGCATCTTTCAGCATCCAAAAGTCATAGAGTACAATCTAAAATCACAGAATTAAAATATATGTCCTTCATATTTCCCATATTTTGAATATCCCTAGGTGTTATTAAAAGTAAATAAAGACTTATATTTCATGGTTTGCTAGCACAACAACAGATAGACTGAAAACATATATTGAAAAGCTGTTAACGAGTTGAATAACTCAAAACAATAAGCAAAAACACTACATAATAAAGATTTGACTAATTACAAATAACATTCTTAAACATTATCCTGCATTTTCAAAGTCATGGAAAGTATAAAATACATGGTTAGGGGCTATGTCAGATTATGTATCACTCTCTTCTTTCAAAAAGGTCATCCTGCAACAGTGAAATTATATCGAACCCGTAATCACCCTTATACAAAGTACATTGTGTTTTTCTTTAGGAATTAATCTCAGCATAATAATGTTTTCAATCATGTGTTTGCACATTCAAATAAAACTGCAGAAACATGAAAACAGAATAAAAAAACGACTTCAGGTGAGATAAAAAAAATGCCATTTTACTAAAGTTAAAACAAAACAAGCAAACATTATATCCCAAATAAAACATGAGATAAGCAACATAACTCAAGCAAAGAAAGGGATGTAAACACTATCAATATTTGTTATCAAATGTACACTCATTATTTACCCTTCAGTGGCAGAGCACTAATCACACTGAGCTCACAGGAAGTGACATCTTGATCACCTTACCCTGAGTTATGTATTATATAATAATATTACATATTATTTGTCGCTACTTGGTTTAACATGCTTTGCAATTATCCCCCTCCTGCTCTACTCTTTTAATTGTGAATGCTCAATTTAAAAAAAAATTTTTAACAAGGCAATACATGATTGTCACTATGGAAATGGGTCCCTCACAAACTACATTCCCTGCTTTCAAAGCCGCTAATCTCCCACCGCTAAAGGATTAAAACAACATCACATACAGAATAAGTAGTCTTTATATTTCGTGAGAAAAGGGAGGATGGCAGCTGTACCTTTACATATCTTTTAAAGGTGGAGTGTTTTTGTCTTAGTGAAACTCAACAGGTTGAACGGAATTTTATTTATCTGTTTTTATTGGCAGCATCCACCTGACTTCTGGGAAACGACAATACATCTACGCAGACTGAAAACAAAAAGGCCTTTTGCATCTGGCTTCGACCAACACAACAAGTATTTATTATTATTGTATAACAGGTTTAAGTTTGTTTTCATCATGTTAGAATTACAGTTGCTACTTTTTAGGTCCTGTAAAAATTCAGATTAAAATAAAGACGCTGATGCAAAAACATTTTTAGTTAGCCACGAGCTCGTTTAGGCGAATTACATTTCAGAACAACATTCAACATGAAATAGCTTCATTAAAAAAAGGCCCAGTATTTTACAGCAGTCTGTATTTCCAATCAAACATTCAACCAAGGAGAGTGAATAGTGCATGGATTTAGGACTATTTGCATATGTCATACTTGGTGCTTTTGTAACTATTGATAGCAACAGGATGGTAATTGACTCAAATAAATTACACAAAGAAAACTGTCAGCCAATGTTTTTTTTTTATAGTTTTCAACAAAGAAGCCCTATGGCTCAGACAATATCTGCAATTCATCTTTGGACTTGGTTTATTATTAGAATGTATGAGTATCTGTGCACCTGTGAATGATTTCATGAAAAACAGAAACTGAATATTTACCAATCAGCCGTTTATTGTTACATAAAACATTTTAAACAAAGTGTTACATATTCAAACAAAACATAATCATTAATAAAGGGTACAGATTGATTTTGTATTTCACAACCATAAAGTTTGTGGACTCACAGACACATCAAAAAACAGTATAGATGACATATTCTAAAAGTCATGACCCATGCCCCAACAACAACTTGTAGATTTAAGATAATAAGTTAAACTGTGTAAGGAAAATATACATTTCCATGTATTTGACATTTTCTAAAAATGGTTTGCTACTCCTTCTCAGTATATGAAAACAAGTTATAAAGTAATTATCTTTTCAGTTGACAGGAACCAGCCGAAAATGTAAAGCAAAGACGCAAGCACCATCACAAGGTAAGATATAAAATAGACAAATGAATTCAACCTTAAATTACTAAGTCTTATAGCTTAAAAAATGATTGAAATAAATGTACATATGCTGGGTGCGACTGCTATACATCAATGACAATCTCTTCTGTTGATTTTCATTTGATTCTGCCTTGAGGTTCATTCAAATGGATTCCAAGGATTCTACGTTATTTCAAACAAAGCATTGTATTTTTCCATAAAATACTCAAATGCACTTTGTATTACCTCTACCACTGGACTGACAGGGAGAGTATCTGAACCTGTGCCATCGTTTTCTGCCACCACCTCTGTCAGTGGTGGTGTTGCTGGGAATTCGATATCCTGTGGTGCTACCCTAAATATCTTAAGCATTTTTGAATTGATCAACACAGCTGAGATAGTTGCAAGTATTCCAGCTATAACTGTGTATCGAATAAAACCTCTAAACCATGTTTGAGGTGCGTTGTCCACCTGCTTCTTTAAGTAGTTACTTTTAGCCTGTTTCCTGATCTCTACCTCTGGCATGTTTCCTGATGCTTGTCTAATGTGCCCTTGTTCTTTCTGTACTTCTCTCTCTATCTCTTGTATAGCTTCGTCTGTGTAGTAGCCTGAACTGTTTGCCTTCACTATGCTATCTATAGTCTTGAGTAGCTCTGCCACCTGGAACTGGTTACTTCTGTACTCGTCCCCTTCATTGGTCTTCCAGTATTTACTGTCAAAGACGTGGCACCGGCCTCCGCACCTGTGCACCAGATCCCTCAGACCTTCACTTTGCTCTACGTACTCCTCTATTTTCTTTCCTTCGGGGAGCTGGTCGCCATGAGTGAAGACAATTACGGTGTGTTTGAGCGCATCTTCAGAGAAATACTGAAACATTTGAGTGATCACAGCCCTCTCCTGTTCTGTGAATTTCTCCACTTTGAGCAGAATGAGAATAGCATGGGGCCCAGGCGCGCACTCTGTGAGACACCGCACCATCTCCGGCTTCATCTCCTCCTCAGACCTTCCTGCATCGAAGAAACCAGGAGTGTCGATCAAAGTGATGCTTCGTCCATCGATGGATTTGGTTTCTGCTGAAGAAGATTTCATTTTTGAGTCATTACAATGGTCAATTTTGAATGTGGCATCTCCCAAAATGATGTTAGCAAGGCTGCTCTTTCCGACTCCAGTTTTTCCGAGCAGCAAAATCCTCGTTGTGTTTGGCACTAAAATGAAAAAAGTGACTCAGTTAATCAATTAATTTGTTGAACATTTCACGCAATTTCATCCCCTCTATCTCACCCTTTAACTCTGTATCTCTAATTATAGCACTCTGGCACAACAAATATCTTTCAAAATAAATAGAAATTCACACGTCAAAATTGCATGTTTACCAATATAATATTTTTTGGAGACTGACAGGTTCTGAGAATAATAGTAATAATATAAACCAATAATAATAATATTTTTTATTTATTTAAAGGTATTCAAAGAGAATTTACAGATGCATGTAAATACGTAAAATTCCTTACTATTTTAAAAACAACCCAAATAAAATATAAAACACAATATTAATGACACATTCAAAGTAGCTCTGAAAAGCTGAGTTTTGGTTTGAGATTTGAATGAGAACAGGTGCAGTCAAAGATGTGTTTGAGGATCTACTTTGAGGGCAGCAAAAGAGAATTAACTAATGGATACTGTCACACCTGTCACCTTTCTTTTTTTAAATGATACTGAAAGATAAAACATTTTCACATGACATGTTAGTCCACAATGCCCTGGTGGGATGAATGTAGATAAATAAGGCTTAATGTGTTAATGTCTGACAGTTAAATAAGGCTTAACTGTCAGAGTGTATTTTATCAAAGTGACATAATAGCCTCAAACAACCTTAATAATAAACTAAAATATATTACAACTCCAATCATTTCTACATAGTTTAAAGGAGGAGTTAAGATTTTGAGATTTGAATAGGCGCCCGATTCATATATAATATACAATCATTTTAATTTGAGTAAAATATTTAAATATAATATGAAGTTTAGCTCACCGTCCATGCTGTCAAAGGAAGAATTATTAGCAAAAGAAAAGACTGCGATCCGGGACACGTCTCCACTGTGAGGTTTTCTTTTGTTCTCTCACTCTGACTCACCTCTTGCTTTAACTTTTTTTTGTTCTACCTGTCCGACATGTTCCTCGGCTGCCAGCTGATAATCCACTCACATTTCACTTATTTTATTCAAGCACAGGCATCAATATACTGCATCAATACAAAACAATGATCAACCACAAATGGTTACATAACACAAATGAATGAATTAAATGTGCTTAAATATGAGTCGCTGATTATTTGACTCGTACCGGTGTGGCAGCGTTTTGTTTTTCTGACACAGTATTGTGACAAATTATCATATGTAAAATCAGATTGTTTCCATAGTAACATAAAGCAGGAAACAAACAGGGAATCTGTACAAACCAGTAGTGTTAGTTGCAGAATATCAGCCTTTCTAATACCATGAGGTCCTTTCGGCTGATTGGATGAATTAAAGAGGCCCTATTATATTTTCGGGGTTTTCCCTTTCCTATAGTGTGCTATATAGTTTGTAGTGCATGTAAATGGTCTGCAAAGGCTAACATCCAGAGGGAGTTTCTCTCTCACACATTCCCCCCCTGCCTGAAACACCTCCTTTGGTCTCCTTTATTTACTTCTGGAACATAGTGACATCACTATGTAACAAGTAAGCTATTGGCTAGCGCTCCAACACATACGTGATAGGCTTAGGGGCGGGACGTGTGACAGAAGAGGCAAAAAATACAAATATGAACCTGATAATGAGCATAATTATAATTATAAAGTCCTCTTTAAGATTGTATAATAAAAAAATCCACTTGAAAACACATTATTAAATTACTAATTTATTGTTGTATTGTGATTAAGTTATGACAAAAGAAAACAATGAAAACAGAACCAAAGAAATCATGGAGAGCCCACATCAGATCATGATGGGATAATCGGATAATTCATAATTGTATTTTTATGGTAAATACTAAAGGATACAGTAAATCAAACGCGTTCACCATAATAAAAAGGGAAGGGAAGCAAGCAAATGATTGGCACTGTATATACTTGTCAACATATTTGAGTCACACATTAAACATACAATGCTTTCAAATGTTAATGGTAAGACTTCAACTCTCAGGTCAGACGTCTCTCTAATAGAGAGGCATTTCATAGCTACTCTCATCGGTCTTTGATACTCGGTAAAGACACATTTTAGTTTATCATGGTTCATATTCTTGTTCTTATGTTGAGAAATAATGACTGCCAGTTTTCACTGTTTTTGGCAAGATACATAGATGATGGAAAAAAAGCAAGTTGCAAGTTACAAAATATATGATATAAGAGTAGAAATAATTGTAATTCCTCATGTAATTTTAAGGAATTCTTTCAAATTAGATTAAAAAATAATAATATGCAACCCTGCTTACAATATTGCAATATGTTAAGTTTTAATCGTATTGCCAGATTCTTGACATTACACAGCCCTAATGCTGCAGTTAGTCTTTTGTCATGATATTCATTTTTTAGCAACAATAACAGCAATGGCCACCAAAGCTGCAATACCAGCTACCCCGACAGACCAATTAGCCCATGACCCATATGCAGCATGTAGCTTCTCAATGGTGTAACAGCTTTTTCTGTTTGCATCAGCCATCCTGTCTATTGTCTTGAGTATTTCTGCCACCTGGAACTTGTTGCTCCTGTATTCATCCGTCTGGTCTTTCTTCCATTTAATATTATCAATGACGTGGCACCGTCTCCCGCACTTCTTCACCAGATTCCTCAGATCTGGATCCAGATCGACCCACTGCTCGATCGTCATTCCCTCAGGGAGCTGGTTACCATGTGTGAAGACAACTATGGCATATTTTAAAGCTTCTTTAGAGAAACATTGTTGGATTTTTGTGACGACGTCCTTCTCTTGCTCTGTGAATTTATCCACTTTAAGCACAATGAGAAAAACATGAGGCCCGGGAGTGCACTTTTCGATACACTTCTCTATCTCAGACTTCAGCTCCTCCTCAGGTTTGCTTGTGTCGAAAAACCCAGGAGTGTCGACCCACATGAGTTTTGTCCCGTTGACACGTTTGGTTTCTGCTTGACATACACGTGTTCCTGAATTGGCCGAATCGTCTATCTCGAACAAAGTCTCTCCGAAGATGGTGTTGGCGAGGCTGCTCTTCCCAGCTCCAGTTTTTCCCAAAACCACGATCCTTCTTGTTAAATCTAGAAGACAGTAATGACTCTATGTCACTGATATCTATCACTGCTTTTGCAGGGAATATAGAGTGAGCAAAGAATTTCAAAAATAGCAAAGCTGTGATGACAATGTCAGCATGTTAACTTAACTTTATCAGTGTTCAGAGTAGGCTTACATCTACATATTTTGACAAATATATGCATGTATAAAATATGTCTAAAATACATATATATAAAATGTAATACAGTATTATATAATAGTTGTATCTGTCTGTCTGTGTATAGTAGTGGATGGTTTTTGCGTAGAATTTGTGAACAAGCAGTTTGAATGGATTCAGATTTTTGAAAGATAAAATAATATTTATAAATAATAATACATTTTGAAACTGAAATAATATGAATAGTTTTTTTATTGTTTTCACAAAATAATGTAAAAAAGGAATTCAGGATTCATCATCAATGGGTATTTTTGGTCAGTAATCTACTCGCTTAAAGTCTATTTTTGTATTATTTTAAATGCTGGTACTCACAACAAAATAAACATGATCTTTATCATGACTTTGTTTTATTTATCTCCTTTCATTTGCTTTCATATATAGTCAACCTTATGAAATTACCCTTTTAATCAATGAATGTAGACAATATAGAACAAACATAATTTCGGCATTTAAGTTTCATTGTTCGAAAATGCACCCAAACTTGTGAAAACATTATAATATTATTATTATTTATGGAATAAGTCATCTTAACTTACCACTCATGTTTGGAAACAATTTTAAATCAGCAGACTCCGATCTGTAGGTTGCCGTGACTGTGTATCGTTTCTTCTGCCTTTCGCTTTGTTTGACACCTGTTTGACTTGTTTCTTGGCGACACACTATTGGCATCAGCATATCACACAGTGGACATTTTAATTCAATTGTCCACATTTATAATAAGCACCAGCTTTGTTGCATGTCAACAAGCTACAGAAACATGTTCCTTATTTTTAACATTTCACATCTCCACTGTTACCTTTATGGACCTTCAGTTTAGATTTATAGAGCAATTGTTTAAATGAGTGTTTGTGTACTTTTCAGCACTGCAAATGCAACTCCTTTCTTCCAGGAAGTAGTGAGGAGGATTTAAAATAAAACATTGATAAGACATTGGTAGACATCCTGCAGCTGCATTTACATCCATATTGGAATTTAAACTTGTCAGTTGGTTAAATGTTTTCTAACGAATCCTGATCCTTATGGACATCTAGAGGTTGCTGTATGAACTGCAATGCTGTCTCACAACTTGGTATTTTCTTTGACTTTAGTGTCCCTTTCTGTTTTGTCACTTTCTCTCGCCCACCCTTTGCTGAAAAAGGAAAACTTAACATTTGACAAAACACTTAGCAACATTTTCCTCCAAAATAAGTCAATGTCAACTTGATTGTCAAACTTCTGTTTGTACGATATAGAAAGGGAAATCGAAATGCTGTTTCTCACAATCCAGAGGAATAAAATAAATATTCATGTATATATAGATACACACGTGTACACCCACTTTCATTCATTTATACATAATCAAACATAAACACATCTCTACATATGCACACGTTAAGAGGCATCAATAAAAAGCACAACAGTCGATATTTACAAAATAACAGTGACTTCTAAACCAATTCGAATTTATAATATAATATGTTTGTGTGTGTGCAGGGGGTGATCTCGTTTACCAAGTTTGAATGATTTGCTCAAGTGACATTTACTTTCATTGTTTATGGTTCATACATTGTTATCCACAAAGAGCCGCAACTTTTTTAAACAAAATAAAGCCGTGCAGACATTAAGTGACTTCTTCTGGTCCTTTTTTGGACAGGAAACAGGGTGCAAAGTTTTCAAAGATTCAGCAACATACACATATGTTAAAAACAAGTTCACAATGTCGCTTGTGGCTTTAATAATTGACAGTATTTTCACTCCACAACTCCTCTAACAGACACTCAGTGGTTAAGATAATATATACTATTATTACATGGTTTAGTTGAATACTCGATTCTGATTGGTCAATTCATAACACGTGACACGTTGTTAATCCAGACCGCTGTCAAGGATTTATTGACCGTTGTTAAGGACGCTCACATCTGCAGAAACAAGTCCGTTCGATTTAACTGTATACAGTTTGGCCAGTTTGCTTTTCTAACTGACAAGAAAACAGCGACAAGAAAACAGCGACAAGAAAACAGCGACAAGAAAACAGCGGAGAAGTAACGGGCAGAAACCCTCCTTTTTACGCAGCGGTCCAGGCATAGACATCAAACGGCAACACATATTCAGTGTGCAGTTCCTTTGGCATTAGGGCAGGGATATCTAGATACTTTCCAAGGTTTGACATAATGAATTGTGTTACTTTTAAAGCAAGCAACGATGTTTTCAAATCTGTAATCAAAAAGCTCCGCCTTCCTGCCGTTGCTAACGGTAACAACGGACTATTTTCCTTAGCGGATGCATGTCAATTTAAATCAATACAACTATTTTTTAAATCAATAAAATCATTTTCTAAATCCATAAAAGCATTTCAATTAATAGTGGGAGTCATATCATTACTTTGTTGAGAATGTGGCCATGTAATAAGCGGGATAATGTGCAGCGACTTGGTCCTTCATGCCGATCTAGATCCCTCCGCTTCGCGTCGGGCTCCTGATCTGCCTGTCGCTGTTCTTTTCCCCATAATGAGCGCGTCGCTGCACATTATTCCTTACTACATAATAAGACAATAAAACAAAGGTTTTTTTATATATCAATGGGAAATGTTACCAAGTATCAAAGTTGCATAATACAATATGCCAAAACAGTTTCCCAAAATGGATAATAGAATATAAACAGGTAAGGCAACATTTTGTAAAAAATAAAATAAGCTACTTAAGCTTGAAGCACACACAAGTAAAACCTATTACATATTACTTATAAATAAACATTATCAGCTCAATAATTAAAGGGGAATATAGAAGAAGATTTTCATGCGATTACATGCAGATGTGACTTTTAAGTGACACATTTCATTTCCGAACGAGGCGTTTTGGGGCAGCATAGAAAGGTATTTTCTGTGTTAGAGTTGCAGGGTGTACTTTGAGGGGTTTTGACTCTGCAGACCGTTTACATGCATAAAAACCTTCATAACACACAAGGGGATGGGTAATAACCGGAAAAGCATGACATGGGACCTTTAAGCTCGAAACACACACAAGTTGTACATGTTACTTATGAATAAACATTATCAGCTCAATAATTAAAGGGGAATTTAAGTAAGACAAGGGCTTATGTTTTGTCACTTTGGTATTTTTGACATGTTGAGTTATTGATTTATGACCCCCATAAAACCTTAGTCCCGCCCCTAAATCCCTTTGATGTGAGGGTGATGTGAGGGTGTCAGCAACCATGTATAGTTGGATGAAGTGGAGCTGCAACGATAAGTCACACTCATTACACAAATGTAATGAAGTAATTGTTTTCATGAGTATTAAATAACATTTCAATGACAGATCTTTGGGTCATGTGAAATCATAAAATGGCATTCTGTTCTGTCAATTTTTAACTGTAGATGTAATCTTCTTTACTCACATGCAACCCCCACCAAATGTCTTTACCCAAATCATTAGAATAGGCTGCTCTCTGGTGGGCAGGTGATGCTACTGCAGCTTTTAAATGGTGTTTCGAGTTGTGGTGGTTTTCTCTCACCCTTTCTTCAGAAAATAAAATGGGAAACTTTAATTTAGATTTACTTTATTATTATTTTATATCACATGACAAAACTATCAGCATCAGTCTCCTCAGATAAAGATGTAATATAATGTGTTATTCGTGAGCAGGGTTCACAAATAATATGAACTAAAATTCCCCTTTTTTCTGTTTTCACTTTCACGTCCTGTGTGTGATTGTGTGTGTTGTGTGGGGAGGGCATTTTACTTTACCAAGAAAAAACTGTCTTTTTGTATAGCTTTCCATTTATTCATTTATTTTTTAATAGTTTGATTACATTATTGTTCATAAATAGTCACATGTACTGTCCAACAAAATCATGCTGTGCATGCTTTAAGTGACCTCTTCTGGTACTCTCTTGCAACAGGAAACAGTAAGCAATGTTTCAACAGGAAACACAAATACAGCAACAACAGTAGCCTATAGGCCTACACTTGTTTGATTATAACATTGAAAACATTATTTTACATTAATTTGCATTTACCTGTTTCCTATTTATAAACAACGCAATGCATATATGTGGTTTGTATATAACAGTATTATATACAATTGACAGTATTTACACTACACAACTCCTCAAACCGACACTCAGTGGTTACGATAATGTAAAATACAACTCTATTTTTATCACAAGTATCAAAGTTGCATAATACAATAAGCGAAACAGTTTTTCACTATGCATAATAAAATATAAACAGGTAATGATCAGGCATGTCTGTTCAAACTACCTCCGATCTGAATTTAATGTGAGTATAATCATTCTGTGAACAGAAAAAAGCTTCTTAAGCTCGAAGCACATGTAAAACCTATTACATGTTACTTATGAATAAACATTATCAGCTCAATAATTAAAGGGGAATTTAGAAGAAGATTTGCATTCAATTACAGGCAGATGTTTTTAAATGACACATTTAATTTCCCTTCTTCAATTCTTCGCTTATTAAAGGTTAACACTCTGTTTCATCTTTGGAACCGATTATTTTAAAGACAGACAGTTGATCCCAGACAGCCTCTGCTGCTCTCTGTGCTGCTTCCCGTGCTGTGACGGATCCCTCGGCTGCTTGATACCCTGCAACACCTCCTTTCACTGCTCCCGCTGCAACAAATACTGCTGCCATCGCACCTACTGCTGCTACTCCTCCTGCTGCTGCTGCTGCTGCTGCTACTCCTCCTGCTGCTGCTCCTATCACTTCAGCTGCTTTTACTGCTGTGTTGGCAACAAATTGAAGTTGTCCCGGCTCTGACAGATTTGTCTTTAAAACTAAGAGAACTTCTCCAACCAACGTTACTGTGCCAAAAAGAGCTCCTAACAATACACCTGTTGCAATGTCTGCTAGTTTGATATTAACCCTTTTAAATACTCGGTCTTTAGCTTGCTCTCTGACTTTTTCCTTTGACATGTTTCCTGATGACTGTGGAGCGACTGCTAGTCAGAGGGACAACAAATGAGGTATTCCCAACAGGCCAGGGCACAGATCTGGTGACGAGGTGAATTATGTATTTAAATAAGATAAACATTTTTCTCAGCAGCTTGTTGCTATGAGTTAACACAAATTTGGGCGAGGCTTCATGTGTGCTATAATCTTATCAAACCACATTTCTCTGATAGTATTCAGATGTGGGCCATAATAATCAGCTATTTGTACACGAAGGGAACATGCCGTGGATAGTGTTAATTTCGTTGACTAAAACTATGACGAAATATGTTCGTCAACGACCTTTTTTCCATGACGAAAACGAGACGATGACGAGACGGCACCGACGGCAGTAACGAAATCATCATGCAATATCGTTGACGAAAGGGGGAGATGAAAATGTAGTTTACTAAATAAAAACTATGCCAAAATCTGTCTTTACTTTCGTTGACGAAAAATGGCAACAACAGGCCATGGGAGCAGTGGTCGCACTCGCGTTAACCGAATATCCCGTCCGTCCGTCCGTCCGTCCGTCAGTGCGAGTGAGTGAAGTTGTGCACTCGACGACGGGTAATAATGGATTATGACGGAAAAGTTACGATCCTGTCCGTCAAAATGACTGACAACGAAAAAGTCTAAAGCCACCACTGCTTGGGAGAAAGAATAGGCGCGTTCACACTGCGGTACTTCTCCCACAAAGGTTCATGCGAACTTAGTTCATGCGAACTCTTTAGTTCGCATGAACTAAGTACAGATCGCGTTCACACCAGAAAAAGTCCCCGGGGGTGGATTAGGCAAATGAAGCCGCTGACGTCACTTCTTCTTCTTCTGCTTTGGGTTTATTGGCAGGCCGCAAACCACTTCACGGCGAGTACAGTGGTGGCGGTATGCACCTTAAAGTTGCAATCCGCCAAAAACCGAGAGAAGAAGAACCAAGATAAGAACAACAACACACACTTCCGACCGCAGACCTCAAACATGATGGAGTTGACTGATGTTGTGGTTTTTGTGCTCGTGTTATACAGCGTTGTAACTAGTTATTTAAGCCACAAAAGCAGATCTACACCACCTCAATTGAAATAGCAACGCTGCTTCGGAAGCGAAGACGGTTAAGAAGCGATAGCAAAAGGATTGGACGACGGAATGCACGCTCTCTGGCCTTGTTTGACCGTAGGGCGGCTGAGGATGATGAGCGTTATCACGCCATAAGAACAGCAATGGTAAGTTATCAGTAAATCATAATACTATCTAATGTAGGATTTGTGGAGTTATGTGGGTCATTCCAGAATTGTAGGACATTTCATGTCCCCCATATAAAAAATCTTGGTGACCAACTTGCAAGTCAAATATAACATTTGAAATAGGGATTTTATTTACTTTTTTTGGTATTATTCTATTGATATATGTCTCTTGTAATGGTAAAATCAATTTGTTAAATCATAAACATATTTTAAATAACAGTAATTTTGCACAGAAGGTGTGTCCCTCAACATGCGTTTACAATCTTTTCAGTCTTAAAAGAGTGTGGCACTCTGACCCACTCCACCCTGTTACTGATATTTTCAGAATAAAGCATATTAATTTCAAAGTTATCTTTCTTGCATTAGATATCCAAGTTTGTCCTTGCCTTGAAAGTAGCATTACATGCTACATCTAGCAATACTTCCTGAGGTTAAAGCTCAAATTAGCATTGATTTTCAACCCTGTTGCTTTCAACCCTGTTACTATAATTAGAGTAACCGGGGTAATTCTTCATTGTAAAATATACATTTGATGCCTAGCTGGGCAAATCACTTTTTTTGATGGTTTATTATCTGTTTTTCCTAAATACATAACCATTTTTTATCAAATTTTAAAGGTTCATTTTTCAAAAATGTTGGTGTCTAAATTGTCCTCCAATTCTGGAATGACCCATGTTGAGCTAATTTGTGCCTTTGTATGTGTTCCAGATATGCGAATACTACGGTGCGCGCCGTATCCCACGCTCTCTCTGGGTGAACAATAGAACCTCGGCCTGGTGGGAGACGGTGGTGCCAACGTACAGTAAAGATTTCCGAATGTCCTAGCAGTCTTTTCAATACCTCTGTTCTCGCCTGGGAGCAACGTTGGGGAGAAGCGACACAAACTTCCGGGAGTGTGTACCTGTATGTAAAAAAATCGCCATAGCACTGTGGAAACTTGCGACCAACTCTGAGTACAGGACCATCTCTCATTTGTTTGGAGTCGGCAGATCTACGGTGTGTTGCTGTGTGCACGAGTTCTGCTCCTCTGTTGTGACGCTACTCCTTCCTGAGTTTATGCCATGGCCGAACTCTGAGAAGTTAAAGGAGATGGCGTTATTTTTTGAGCGCAGATGGGGTGTGCCACAGTGTGTAGGTGCAGTAGATGGATCACACATCCCCATTCTGAGACCAGAGGAACACCACAACGAGTATTTCAACCGCAAAGGCTGGCACTCGCTCGTCCTGCAGGGTGTTGTGGATGGCAAGGGCCTCTTTTGGAGTGTTTTTGTTGGCTTACCAGGTAGCATGCATGATAGCAGAGTGTTAGGCTTGTCATCACTGGGTAGTTTTGTGGATAGGGGTGGTCTACTTCCTCATGTGACAAGGGATATTGGTGGACATGATGTGGGTTACTATATCCTTGGTGACTCAGCCTACCCCCTGCAAAGATGGCTGATGAAAGCGTTCCAAGATAATGGAAGGCTCACACCCGAGCAACATGTGTACAACTTCAAGACAAGCCGAGCACGAGTGGTGGTGGAGAACGCTTTTGGCAGACTGAAGGGCAGATGGAGGTGCTTGATGAAGCGAAACGACTGCAAGATTGACAAGATAAAAATCCAGGTGGCAGCATGTTGCATACTACATAACCTTTGTGAGAGTAATGGCGATGAGTACAGGGCCGAATGGACTGCCTTACCGGCGACCCAGCTTGATGGGCCAGCGCCAGCCATTGGCGAGGCTGGGGGGCAGCCTCCCCAAGACACGCGCACAGCCCTTATGAGGCATCTCAACAGTGTTGACATTTTTTAATTGACAATAAAACTGATATTTCTACAGTGCTTTTGGTTCTCTCTTTTATTTACCAGTCAAGACAGACACAATTACAATAGTGCAGACACACCAGTTATACGGGTACTTTACAACTATGTAAATGTATTTATATAGTGTCCTCAGGCTGATTTAGCAAAAGGATATTAACCCTTGTATTTTCATTATTTATCTCAATGATATGATAAATTATTTGTGTGTATGCGTAAAACTAAGAGAAATAAGCAAGATACAGGATCTGTTTAATCGCTATGTAGGTTCTCTTTTATTTAGCACAGTCAAGACATAATAACGGCATCACGCTGTCCCAGGTGTGTCGTATAAGTTAAAGTTTTAGTACCAAAACAATATAGTAACAGTGGCAATATATATATATATAATAACAATACAAAATAAACTGTCCCAGGTGTAGGGATAGGCTCCGCAGCAGACACACACTAGTGCAAGTAAAGTGTCAGTATCAAAACAGTGGCAATTACATTACATGTCATTTGTTAGACGCTTTTATCCAAAGCGACTTACATACTCAATACCGTGGACAACCACAGGAGCAATTTGGGGTGAAGTGTCTTGCCCAGGGACACAACGACATGCTGACTGCAGTAGGACTCGAACCGGCTACCCCCCGATTCAAAGTACAGCATAATAACCACTGAGCCACAGCCCCCCCCCCCCCAGTGTGTGTATGTACATACATATATATATATATATATATATAT
The DNA here is from genome assembly GCF_902827115.2 of Pseudochaenichthys georgianus. Classification (NCBI taxonomy): domain Eukaryota; kingdom Metazoa; phylum Chordata; class Actinopteri; order Perciformes; family Channichthyidae; genus Pseudochaenichthys; species Pseudochaenichthys georgianus. The sequence continues at coordinate 5,310,112 of NC_047520.1, forward strand.
ACACACACACTGTGTGTGTATATATATATATACACACACTTTGTGTGTACATACATATATATATATATATATACACACACACACACACACACACACACACACACACACACACACACACACACACACACACACATACACACATGTGTGTGTGTGTGTGTGTGTGTGTGTGTGTGTGTGTGTGTGTGTGTGTGTGTGTGTGTGTGTGTGTGTGTGTGTGTGTGTGTGTGTGTGTGTGTGTGTGTGTGTGTGTGTGTGTGTGTGTGTGTGTGTGTGTGTGTGTGTGTGTGTGTGTGTGTGGTGCCCTTATTTATTGTTTTGTATTTGTGAAGAGTGCTTAATGTATGCTTGAACTTAGTTTTTTGTCAAAAAATCTTAGGAGTTTTCTTACCGGAAGTCATGCGACCTCTAGCCCGGAAGTTTACGTTTGTGAGAGAGTGAAAAAAGGCGCTAAAAGTGTAAACGATGTATTTTCACGGTGTTTCATAATTGTACCAAGACGGAAATAAACCTGATTAGTGGACATCAGTTCGATGCATAACGTTCTTTTCAAGACCAGAGTAGTAAATGTGTTTGTATGTACCTTTGCGTTTGGTTGGTGGAAAGGGAGACGAGCGAGGACTGTTGTCCCGATCTGGAGGGGAAAGCTCACTCGTTTCTAGAAAGAGTTGTCCCATCTCAGCCCCTGAAAACACACGATTAGTTAGTGAAGCAAATTACAGAAACATTGCACACTTATTCACAAGTCAAAACGTTTTCACAGTGGACGAGAATAGCTAGCCAGCTAGCTGTTATTAGCCTGCTAACAGTGTTAGCCAGTTCAGCCTAGCATGGCCAGCTCGATCTACTGAGCAAATAAAGTTACATATGAGACCAGTATTGTGCAGATTAAAACAGTGCAGTGCATGTAGTTTATTTTTACCTTCTTCGTCGTCGTCGTCGTCGTCGTCGTTGAACACTGACCATTTCAGCGGCCTCCCACACCAGCGCGCCCGAATCGATTGTCGACGTTGTGCCGGAGAATGAGGGCCTGTGGCCGAGCAGAGCATCTAATATATCGTACCATTTGCTCGTCCTCCGGTCGTTACCACTTTTATTATTGTGGTCCTTTATTTGTTTGTAGTCCTGCCTGAGCTTCTTTATTTTGTCCCTACATGAGTTAGCGCTGTGGAAGATTCCCAGGTCGCGTAACTTCAGTGAACAACGGTCGTACAACTTGGCATTGGAAACTGCCTTTAGCAGAAGCCGCTGGGTCGCGTCCTCGGAATAAATCGACAGAAGCGCCGACACATCCTCATCACTCCAGCGCTCCGATGACTTCTTTGCAATAACTGCTGCCATAACTGCTTTCAAAAACAGTACTCTCTCCGTTGGTGCGCTGGGCAATAATGCGAGGAAATAAAAATGGCATTCTCAGAGTTTCACGGGGCGTGGTTTGCAATCCGCCCAGCCAATCAGAAATATAGCTCTTTTCTCAAAAAAGAGCCGTTCGAAAGTCCCTGCTCTCTAGCAGGGACTTTCGAGGGGATTAAAAGGTTCGCATGAACTACTTTTAGTACCGGCTCTTTTTGGTGTGAACGCGAGCATGAACTAAGTTCGCATGAACCTTTGTGGGAAAAGTACCGCAGTGTGAACGCGGCTAATATTTGGGCCCATTTTCGCTACAATGAGGCGGAGAAAAAAAGCGAATGCATTGTTTTGATTGCTGACATCCTCGTGGATTCATCTTCATATTATAGACACATGCATTTCCAAACATTTGGACTACCTATGTTGTAAATGTATTATCTTTTCGATTTACACACGGCATCTATTGCACGTCTGTCCGTCCAGAGGAGAGGGATCCCTCCTCTGTTGCTCTCCCTGAGGTTTCTCCCATGTTCCCTTTAAACTGTGGGGTTTTCTCTGGAAGTGTTTCCTTGTGAGTGAGGGTCTAAGGACAGAGGGTGTCGTATTGTCATACTGATATTCTGTACACACTGTGAAGACCACTGAGACAAATGTAACATTTGTGATATTGGGCTATATAAATAAATATTGATTGATGTGATGTGGTCCCTTTTCCTAACTCTGGTTGGTACACGAGCCGCAGCATTTTGAATCAGCTGAAGTGACTTGACTGACTTCTTGGTACTCCCTGATAATAAAGAGTTACAATAATCCAGCCTAGAAGTAACAAATGCATGGACTAGTTTCTCTGCATCGTATTGAGGCAAGATATGCCTGATTTTTGCAATGTTACGTAGATGGAAGTAGGTGGTCCTTGAAATTGATTTTATGTGGGCGTTAAAGGATAAATCCTGATCAAATATAACACCAAGATTCCTTACAGTCTCACTGGAGGCCAAATTAATGCCATCCATAGTTAGTATATCTTTAGATAATTTGTTTCGTAGATTCTTCGGGCCAAGTACAATAACTTCAGTTTTGGTCGTGTTTAACATGAAAAAGTTTAAGGTCATCCACGTTTTTAAGTCCTTAACGCAGTCTTGAATTTTATTTAGATGATTAATTTCATCAGGCTTGATTGATAAATATAGTTGAGTATCATCCGCATAACAATGAAAGTTTACAGAATGATTCCTTATAATATTGCCTAACGGAAGCATATATAATGTGAACAAAATAGGTCCGAGCACTGAGCCCTGTGGCACTCCATGGCTAACTTTGGTTTGCGTGGAAGATTCATCGTTAACACGTACAAACTGAGAGCGTTCAGATAGATAGGACCTAAACCAGCCTAAAGCAGTTCCCTGTATGCCAACTAAGTGCTCTAGTCTTTGCAATAGGATATCATGGTCGATAGTATCAAATGCAGCACTGAGATCGAGCAAAACAAGAATAGAGACAAGTCCCTTGTCAGAGGCTATTAGAATGTCATTTGTGACTTTAACCAGAGCTGTCTCTGTGCTATGATGTGTTCTAAAGCCAGACTGAAAATCTTCAAATAAATCATTGTTTTTTAAGTAATCACACAGCTGTTTTGCGACCGCTTTCTCAAGAATCTTTGAGAGGAACGGAAGATTAGAAATAGGTCTATAGTTGGCTAAAACCTCTGGATCGAGGTTGTGCTTTTTAAGAAGCGGTTTTATCACTGCTACTTTGAATGATTGTGGAACATAGCCTGATAATAAAGACATATTCATAATATTTAATAAAGAAGTGCTAATTAATGGAAAAACTTCCTTCAACAGCTTAGTTGGAATTGGGTCTAACATGCACGTTGATGGTTTAGAAGAGAGAATCATTGAATGTAATTGTTCAAGGTTTATGGCTGAAAAGCATTCTAGTTTACTATCTAGTGTAATATTAGAACTTACGTTTCCGGGAGCTGTTGATAACACTATACTGGTCAAAGGCAAGAGGTCATTAATTTTGTTTCTAAGAGTAACAATTTTATCGTTAAAAAAGCACATAAAATCATTACTACTGAGTGCTATTTGAATAGAAGGCTCTGTGGCTCTCTGTCAGCCTGGCTACAGTGCTGAAAAGAAATCTTGCATTATTGTTATTCTCATCTATTAATGAAGAGTAGTAGGCTGCTCTCGCTTTACGCAGTGCTTTCTTATATTCAGTGAGAGTAATATGCCAAATTAAACGAGATTCTTCAAGTTTAGTGGAACGCCATATCCTTTCAAGTTGTCTAGACTTTTGCTTTATTTTGCGGGTTTCGGCATTATGCCATGGAGCTAATCTATGTTGTTTTATTTTCTTCTTTTTCAAAGGAGCAACAGAGTCTAATTTTATTCGCAGCGCATCTATAGCACTATCAACAACATGATCAATTTGGGGTGGTGTACATTTTGTATAAGTTTCCTCCCCTACATGCAGACATGCTATCGAGTTAAGTATTGGTGGAATCTCTTCCTTCCCCAGTGAGATGATAGTGAACTGTTCATGAACTTGTCATGAAAAGTTCATGAAATATTAGTGAACCATATTCATGAACAGCTCATAAACAGCTCATAAACAGCTCATAACAAAGTTGATGAACTGTTCATGAAAGTGACATGAACATTAAATGGCACTAGGGCAGTTCATGAACTACTCATGAAACTCCTGTGCTGGAATGGTTCATGAACAATTCATGGAATATGGGTTTAGGCAGGTTCATGAACAATTCATGAAATGGAGTTTTCAGTGAGTGTGTAGGGATATTCAACCAAGAACATATCAAGAACTGTTCATTAACATATCAAGAACTGTTCATAACAACTTCATGAACCGTTCATGAACAGTTCATACCCAGTCACTGAATATAATTCAATGGCTGGCTATGAACTGTTCATGAACTGTTCATGAACTGTTCATGTTCATGAACTGCTCATGAACCATTGACTGTGGGTCAATTGGCAACCATAGAAAACAACAATTATGTCAATCACAATGGAACTTTACTCAAATTAACATACAAACATACATGTATACAGGTGGAGCACTACAATTAATCCTATCACTATTTGAAGCACAGTTCTTGATACTCAGCTGCACAAAAAATGTTGTTACGGGTCCCAAAAGCTTGGGTACCACAGCAACAATAAATGATTTCTGTAGAAAACAGAAAAGTGCAGCAGCAATAATTATACACAGGATCCGGTTGATCGTCTGGATTGCTTCTTATTCAAAATTCAAAGTACACAGTTACATTCAAATAGCTGCACTTTACAAACATCACATTTCTCCATTTAAGTTACCAGTCTGTCACAGTCAATTACTGTATCTCAAGGAGAAATTCAACATAGTCAATATAAATTATTACATTACATTGCATTTAGCTGACGCTTTTATCCAAAGCGACTTACAATAAGTGCGTTCGACCAACAAAATACAAACTTGAAGAAAACAGAATCATATAAGTACATCAGGTTTCATAGAGAAAAAACATTGCAAGTGCTACTCAACTGGCTTTAGGTAAGCCAGTCCATAAGTGCTTTGTTAATAGTTCTATTGCTCGAAGTGGAGTCGAAAGAGATGAGTTTTCAGTCTGCCCCGGAAGGTGTGTAAGCTTTCTGCTGTCCTGATGTCAATGGGAACTCATTCCACCATTTTGGAGCCAGGATAGCAAACCCACGTGTTTCTGCTGATGGGAACTTGGGTCCCCCTCGCAGCGAGGGTGCAGCGAGTCGTTTGGCTGATGCAGAGCGGAGTGCACGTGCTGGGGTGTACGGTTTAACCATGTCCTGGATGTAGGAAGGGCCAGATCCATTCGCAGCATGGTACGCAAGTACCATTGTCTTGAAGTGGATTCTAGCAGTTACCGGAAGCCAGTGGAGGGAGCGGAGGAGCGGCGTGGTGTGGGAACATTTAGGAAGGTTGAAGACCAGACGAGCCGCTGCATTCTGGATGAGCTGCAGAGGTCGGATGGCACATGCAGGTAGACCAGCCAGGAGGGAGTTGCAGTAGTTTAGGCGTGAGATGATGAGAGCCTGGACCAGAACCTGCGTCGCTTTCTGGGTCAGCTGGGGACGCATCCTCCTGATGTTGTAAAGCGTGTATCTGCAGCAGCGGGTTGTAGCAGCTATGTTTGCAGTGAAGGACAGGTTGTTATCTATAAACACATAACGCTATCAAATAATACTTTCTATCAATATATCTATCTTTACCAAATATAACATATTATGGAGATCACAAAAATACACTGTCAATGTTAATAAACAAAAAACAAGGCAATGTGCCTGCAAGACTGCACTCAGGTAAACAAAACATATTACCCGTGCGTAGCAGGTAACCTGCCTGCGAGCCTTCGCTCAGGTCACATTTACCCAGGCGCGGCTGAAGCCCGCGAAAATGGCATCTATTGTTGCCGACAGTTTAGTATTTTTAAAATACCGTTACTATGTCAAACATGCTCAAAACCTTCTGACACACTCTCCTAAACATCTCCAACATCATATCTAATTCACACAAGTTAACATCGATCATGTTCATCATGTACTGACCTGTAGAAAACAGAAAAGTGGAGCAGCAATAATTATACACAGGATCCGGTTGATCGTCTGGATTGCGTCTGAGGAGGGGGCGGAAGTGTCCCCCCTAAGGTAACCCAGATGTCACCGCTCACCTGCCAAAGGTTCCACCTTGGCGCTACTTACTCGTACTGCTTCTCAAACAGTACAGATAAACCATAAAATGATATGAATGTCACCAAAATAAATACAGATAATGTTCAGTTTCAAATTCACTATTATTTTTGTTTTAAGATTAAAAGTTTTAAAAAAGAAAGAAATGTTCAAATAGTAGATGAATATTCAAGAGGTCTTTAAAAACATCACACTGATCATCAAAAGTTCATAAAATGCTCATGAATATTCAAATATATTCTGAACTTGCCACAATCATCCAAAATTCATGAAATGCTCATAGTCATGAAAAGTTCATGAAATACTCATGCAAACTTTTTGGGGTTTTAATTATAATGTTGTGATTGGCTGGATCATGAAAAGTTCATAAACTGCTCATAAAAGTCTGTCATGAGCAAAACAGGAACTTTATATGAATGAACAATGTTCATAAAAATGTCATGAACTGCTCTTTAAAATGATTCATGAGCATTTTAAGAATGTTGGTTCATGAACATGACAAGTGAACATATAATGAGTTGTTCATGAATGTTTCATGAGTGCTCATGAACAGCTCATAAAGTCATGAACTCCATCTCGCAGGGGATAAATGTGGTTATAGCACTAACAGATAGGTTTCTGCTGCAAGAGCTTTTGACTAATGCTTTGTAGTCTCGTAATAGTACTTCAAAAGTTACTAAGAAATGGTCGGATAAAGCAGGATTATGCGGTTCGACTAATAGTTGCTCAATTTCAATACCATAAGTCAGAACAAGGTCGAGAGTGTGATTATAGCAGTGGCTTGGTTTATTTACACTCTGACAGAAACCAACAGAATCTAATATAGAGTTAAATGCAACAGTAAGGCTATTTTGATCATCGTCAACATGAATATTAAAGTCACCTACGATAATTACTTTGTCTGTTTTAAGAACCAAAGTTGATAAAAACTCAGAGAATTCTGATAAGAATTCTGAATAAGGACCTGGTGCACGATACACTGTAACAAATAAGATTGGCTGCAAAGTTTTCCAGGTCGGATGCGTAAGACTAAAAACGAGGCTTTCAAAGGAGGTATAATTTAATTTTGGTTTAGTATTGATAAGTAAACTTGAGTCAAAGATTGCTGCAACTCCACCTCCTCGGCCCGTGCCTCGAGCAATATGAGTGTTGACATGGCTGGGTGGAGTGGCCTCATTTATGCTGACATATTCTTCATGTCTCAACCAAGTTTCAGTGAGACAGCATATATCAATATTATAATCTGATATTAAATCATTTACCAATATTGCTTTAGATGCTAGAGATCTTATGTTTAAGAGACCACATTTAATCTTCCTGTTTTGTTGCACTGTAGTAGTTGTTACATTTACTTTTATTAGGTTATTATGTATGACACCTCTATTAGGTTTTACCTTAAATTGTCCTTGGGCAGACACACACACCGCTAATATTGGGTATTTTATTGGGTTCGGGATTCCTATGCTTGATGGGAAACGGCTCGCTGGTATCTCGAGCTGAGCGCTCATTGGTGGTTTTTAATATCTATATATTTTATACTATACTGCTTACCGTTTTCATACTTTATATATCTTAGCATATTCATACACACTGTTCATACTGCTCACAGGCTGATATCTAGTGTATTCATACCCCACTGTTTATTCATCATTCAATTCATTCTATATGTTATTCTGTAGATTGTGTACATTACTTTCCACTTCGCTGCTTGTTGCACCTGGTTAGAAGCTAAACTGCATTTCGTTGTCTCAGTACCTGTAATATGTGCAATAACAATAAAGTCATGTCATTCTCCATACAATACATGTGGGATTTCTATTGCATCCACTTCATCTGCAATGAAAAACGCCAACGCAATTTCCGCCATTGCAAACCCAGCCAGTCAAGCCGACTCCGAGTCCGAGCTGTCCGACTTAAGACGAGCTTTTTGACACCTCCCCCGGCTGCGATCGGCTACTCTCGTCTACTTTCGAGGCGAGCCGCAATGTGTCTCAAACGAGCCTTATGTGTGCACGTCTCTGATTGTACACATATATAATCTGTTCAATATTTGATATTCCATATTCCATTGTCATATATTTTTGAATATGTATATTTGCATATATAATATCTACATGTATGTTTTCTATTTCAACACGTATATTTTCTATTTTCTTTTCTTTTATTTCTATTCTTGTTTATTTGTGGTTTTGTTTTATTGTAAAATGCCTTGTCTTTTATGCTGCTGCAACAAAAACAATGTCCCAAATTGGGATCAATAAAGTACCATCTTATCTTATCTTATCTTACATCCGGACTAAAACCACCAGACTCAGGGACAGTTTCATCCCACAGGCCATAAGACTATTAAACACCTGAACTTTGAAATAACATCCATAACATTCATCTGGCTGCTACTTAGAAATGATTTGTCAACAAAGTGTGGAGAACATACTGTATATAGCCTACTATAAAATAAGGTCATTGTTTGCTGTTGGTCTCCATCACCTTCACCATTCTGTCCAACAAGCCAAGCATTTGGCTGTTCTGCTCGTCCTCCTTTAAAGCAGTTAAGTTGTAAACCCGCAGGAACTCAGCATTGGTCTCCTGCACCTCCTGAAACATCGCCCTGCTCTGCTCCAGTAGCTCTTCGTCCCTGGCGTCACTCTTCTCCATTAACAAGAGAAGGCCAGATGACGAATCCCGCTTCCTTTTAACTACAAAGGGAACAATAATAATGAAGTCAACACCGTATTCATGGAATTCTATGAGGAGTAAATTATATACTGTGTAATGAAATGTTTTATTGTTATTATGGCTGCAGTTGCATAACTTGAACAACTACTACATTGACAATGCCATGATAAATGGCAACAGGGAACAGTATTACCATTATGACCACTGTAAACCTTACCCTGTTTGTTTCGGCCCACTGGCTGGGTTAGGGTCAACAGAGATTCCTGGGAAGAGCTGCTTGTTGTTGCAAGAGGAGACCCAAGCATGTGCACGGGCGAGCTACACGCCGACGGTATTGGTGGTTCCGACACGGTACACTCCAAACGAGATATGCCTGTAAACACAATATAAACACAATGAACAAAAGTAGCCCTTCAACAAATCATACATCGTTAGTGAGAAGAAATAACATACATCGGAGGCGTTCGCTTTCTATGCCATGGGGATACCTTTGTTTATTATTGTTAGCATTAGCATGCTAGCGCATCCGGTAGCTGTAGTAGGTAAACTTTAGCTATTATTGCCAGGTCTGTCGATAGCTACATGGTTTAGTTATGTTGTAAAACAAAAAGGCACAAATAACACAAATCAGTAACTCACCAGCATTAAATGACTCGTCCTCCAACCCAATTGACGAGAGAGAAAGCGAATTCACTGTGGATCCCAAACCACTCGTCGGTCTGTCTCCGAGGACCGAGTCTAGCAAGTCAAAATGTGGACTTGATTTCGGACGACCGCTGCCACTCCGTCCGAGCTCTTTCTTTTGGTCCCGATAATCTTTCTTTATTTTTTTCAATTTGTTGCTAATCTGTAAAATGCTACGGTCATAACCAGCGGTTGCCATCTCTTGCTGCAATTGTTGCAGAATAACTGGTAGTAACGAGGTAGCTGGTCTCTTCAGGGGACCACTGCTGCTTGTTAAGTTTGAGGTTTTCCATCGTTCTGTGTAAAACTGGATAAAACGCGGACGTTTTGTTGTTGTTCAAGACGTTGATCCCGCCCATGCCCCTGCCCCCGCCTCGACGTAAGAGACGTAAGCGACGTCGCCTCTTAGCTCCAAAGCTCTTGCCTCTGGACCGACAATTTTTTGGAGCTGGAAATGAACCGGAATCCGGAGCTAAAAGCCGCCGCCGCTGCGGTGTGAACAGGAGAACCCGGCGCTTTTCAGGCTCTAGCTCCGAGCCGAGCTGAAAAGGCGCTGGTGTGAAAGGGGCATCAGCGTAAACTTCAACATCCAACATCCAATCACAGAGCTTGAGGACAAACCATGGGGTTTGTCAAGCAAAGCACATGGTGTAGTCCCAAACGATAGCTAAGGATTCTGGGTAGTGTAGTGTCTTCGGCCATCCTAAACTGAACAAATGTTTGTTTCTCCGAATCGAAGGGGAAAATTACAAAAGCATTGTACACAATTTAAACCAATCAATGTTGTGTAATCAACAAGGATAATCTGGTGTTTTTAAGTTGATCAGTAATGCAGATATCACTGTAAAATCAATCGACAGTAAAGAGAATACTTACTTCCGGGTGTAAAATCCTCCGCTATCCAATGGGAATGGACGCTCACATTGCTCTCCGTAATACAATAAAGGGGACATGATCAAATCGGAATATAATGTTCTTTTAAAAAACGTTAACTAAAGGGAACAATCTATTTGGCACAGCTGAAGCTCTGGCCTTCCTTAAAAACAAACTAATGTAATAAAAATCACAGTTGTATTACACACAATGCACTGTTTTTTGAGAACAAAAATTCGTAACTAATGCACCATAATACATTCTGACGAAAAATAAAAATTATTATGAATACAAATAAAATAAAAGAAGCCTCCCGTGAGTTACTACAAGCTATAAAGTAGATTTTAAAAACGTTTTATAGAATAAAAGCTCACTGCAGGATGTGGTAGAAATGCGTGTGTGCACCACGACAAAGGAGACTCATTCACTTTACATTGGGGTTATTTGCGTGGTGCAGACACGTAAATGTAACAAAGTTCGTGAGTCCACCACGCAATGCGGTGTTAAGGAGTCGTGGTGGAGTTCCCATGTTATTACTCTCTCTCCTCTCAATAAGTGACAGGGGGCGTCACTCTTCAGTTTAACCAATCACTTCGCTCTATTTCAAAGAGCCTATCATAGCGCTCTGTCAAACCTTTTAAATGTGCTCTCCCCTCTGACAACTCTCATTCCAGGTGAATCGGCGCAACACACAGACAGCCATCGTCAAACTAACCTCGTACTTCATGGTATTTATGATTCTCAAGACGTCCGATTCATAGTAGGTTACTCAGACCAGCTTCCAGCAGGATCTTGATCCGGGCCCGACACACTGCCTTCAAGGTTCTTTATTGTCAAACTAACATAGCTACAGAGTAATTATGTCGTTGAAAATCTTAGGTCACAGGCTTCTCCAACATTGCAACATAATAATACAGATAGTAAAAGTAATACAAAAAGAAAAATAGTTCTAAAATAAAGTGAGAGGAAAAAAAAAGTGGAATAGTGCAGTACGAGTCCAATACAAGTTATTGGAATGATCTATATTAGATAGTAGATATATATTACCTATAGCAGATGAATGTTATGAAATTGTTTTAGCAGTTCAATTGTTTAATAGTTAAAACGTGGAATAGTGCAGTACGAGTCTATATACAAGTTATTGGAATGATATATATTAGATAGTAGATATATATTACTGATGAATGTTATGACATTGTTTTAGAATCGTTTTGTTTTTGCCAGGATGCTGAGGTAACGTCTGCCAGACGGCAACAGAAAGAACAGTTTGTGGCTGGGGTGATGGGGGTCTTTGATAATCCGTAGCGATTTCTTCCTGAGCCGCTGGGAGTAAAAGTCCTCCATGGATGGCAGCTCCGTCCTGGTGATGTTCTCTGCAGTTTTCACCACCCTCTGTAAAGCCTTACGATTGAGGTCGGTGCAGCTGCCGTACCAGGCCGTGATGCAGCCAGTCAGGATACTCTCTATGGTGCACCTGTAGAAGTTGCAGAGTATCCTGGAATCCATTTTGAACCTCCTCAGCCTGCGGAGGAAGAAGAGCCGCTGTCGAGCTTTCTTGGTGATGGTGTGAAGAGTCCATGTCAGGTCCTCAGGCCTGAGTCCCTACGCAACTTCCTCAAGCTGCCGCTCGGTATCCCGCAGCAGCTCACCAGCAGCAGAGGCAGATCTCCTCCTTTCTAAACTGCAGCAGCAATGAATTACTCCAGCTCCAGGCCGATCTCATCACCAGCTCTGCAGGCTCGCAGATCAAGCAACAGGCGGCGTTCCCCAGCTCGAGTCAGCGGTTCCAGCCGGCTACCCGCAAACCCGGACGCGGGCGGCTAAAGGACAAGGAAGTCGGGCCCCACGGAAGCTCCTCCAGCTTAATGGAACACCTCCCCGGCTCGTTCCAACGCTCACCATAGCAACCGCCCCCGGGTAATAGCTCGATCAACACCCTGCATCTCTGGTTTACTTCATGCAAACAATTGACGGCGCACGCCTTCAGTCTCTCGAGAGGGCATCACCGGCATCAGGGCCGAGCAAACCATCGCATGCGAAGCTTCACCCCTTCTCTACTCTGGTTTCAACCATCACAGCCCCTCCCATAGGTAGGGCTTAGGCCTACATCCGATAGCAGCTACATCTCCTCCCGGCTCAGTAGTTCGCACTGGACAACAAATTGCAGTCGTAAGCGGCTAGCAGTTTCACTGCACAGCTCCGGGCTCTCGCCCCCTTCTGCCTTTTGCAACAAGTTCACGAGAATGTCCGACGTATGCCATTGTTATCTTTAGTTCCAAGGTTCAGGGTAAAGGTAAGTCCTAGGTAAGGTAAAGTAAAGATAGTTCCTCACTTCTCCCACATACGTTATATAAAAAAATAATAATATATATATATATTATATATCATGCTATCAATGCTATCAAAGAGGCAGTAATATTCTGCTCCATGGACAGTTAAAGGTGGGGTAGGTAATTTTGGAGAAACCGGCTCGAGTACGCTAGAATTTGAAAATACACAGCCGTAAAAAATCTACCACTTCCTTACAGAGCCCCTCCTCCAACACACACGAACGCGCACATGACCAATGAAGGCACGAGATAAGTTTTTGCACAGATGGAAATCTGACAGGCAGGTAGGCCATCCAGTTATTTTAGCCGGGCCGGCTAAAATGATTGGTCGTGCTTTTTACAGTACTACGGCTTCCACAGATGACATTTTGTAATGGATTTTTTGTCAAAGCACTTAAGATATTCATTGCTATCGGGATGTTAAGAGCATTCCATGGAACATAACAAAAAGTGTATCTCAAGCCGGTTTCTCAAACTTACCTACCCCACCTTTAACTGTCTACATCAGTGCTTCTCAAAGTGTGGTCCGCGGACCACTGGTGGTCCGTGAGTGCCCCCTAGTGGTCTGTGAGTATATTGGTTAAATGTCACTTTTTAAATAAATAATACATTTAAGTTTTCCGCACTCTCGTGGGAATATCTCCGCAATGGAGCGAGCTTAAGTTTCACTTTCGATTCCATAATATAGCCCAGTGCAACACCTTAGTCACACATGTTACCAATTGTTGTACCATTTTCAGGCGATTTGTAATCTGTACTAGAAAAACGATGTGATTTGGATATTTGTGGAGTTAGGTGGACCGCGAGTGTTTTTCTTTTTGTATTGGTTAAGTGGTCTTGGTATGAAAAAGTTTGAGAAACACTGGTCTACATCAACAGATGAAGCGGATTACTGCTCATCAGCGTGTCCATGTTTATTTCACTTGTGTGAACCATGTGAACCCGCAACATCAACATTACGTCAAATATCTTCTATTCACACCAAGATGTTACATCCCCCTTTTGAAAATAAAGTATTGCTGCATATCAAATTACAATCACATGCATTAAATATATATATATATATATTCAAGTCTAAGGCACTGTATTAACCACTTGCGCATAAGTTCTGTATCACTGAGGGAATATTAACTGGTAAATCAACATTTAGTTAATTCTTCTGCAGTATAACCTTACATTCTAAGCAGAAGAGCTCACCTGCCTGCCTTATTCATCGTGTATGAACCGAGATGTCTTGCTCTGTTCGCAGAGGTACCCTCCTTTTCCTCGACTACGGTTGGGAGCTGACATGACAACGGTACAATGCTTCCTCTTTCTACGCACAGATGATATGCAATCAAATAATAAGAGTGAAGGCCAAGGCTGGCTCTCCAAAGCAGATATTAAAGACGCTCTTAAGTTCCCACTCATCCATCCCAGTGGAACTCCTTCAGCCTCAGATGGGTGTAAAAAAAAAAAACGTGTGCACCGGCTACATGGGTTAGTAATCCTAATAGTTGCTCTCCTCAGTCCAAATCACCCACTGCTCAGGGAGATCCCCTCATGCGTTGCCCTTTACGCCATCTAGGTTCAAATACAACATTACATAACATTGTAACACCGCTCAACTGGAAAGAAGAGAGAAAGAAGAAAGAAGAAGAGACTCCTTTAGGAGCACGGCTTTCCTAAATCAAAGAGGAACTATACGCTCAGTCACACACCCGGAGTCCTAGGTATCACACCGAACTTCATAGTAATGAAACGTTCTCCTAACCGAAAACTGCCGTGCATCCACAATAACATCAAGCTGTATTACAGCAAATCACTAACGGCAGTTGCTCTCCCTCACCGGGCAACTGTATATCGCCATGCGGATCATTGGCACGCCATCATCTCCCGTCTTCTGGACGCGGCGTCCGCCGTCCTTACAACGATCGTGCATTCCCCCGACTCTTTAGGATGTGCACGGCACATCCTTTGTTTAGGGGGGATTATCTGCAGGGTGAGCGAATCGCAGGTCCCGGGCCCTCTCACTAGCGACTCTTTCCGGCACGAGATCAACCGCCATAGCGGCACGCACAGATTTCCACCATTTGCCTTACACATTCATAATCATACCTTGTTTGGTTTCTACCACTAGCTCTCCCTCCATCATTCTCATTTCAGATATCAAGAAACTGTCCATAATTGCTTAAGCAAGCAATTATGAAAATTGAATTGTCCCCAAACATCGGGGCAGTCCTTCTGGGTAGGTGCAGCTGCCTTACCTCCCTATTCGAAAGCTCAGTGTCGGCTATCAAAGATCTCTCAAGCTTACTTCTGGTAAGATCTGCATATAACTGGTGGTGGTGTTCAATTACTGTATTCAAATCCCAACTAAAAAACCTCAGATGTTCAAATCAGCCATCACCATAGTGCTCCCCATCATTCGTTTATTTTGTGTCCACTTTGATTGTCCCCTCTATGATTTTCTGCTTCTGTTTTATCATGCTCTGTTGCCTCTTAGCATTTTTTCACAAACCTAGATCACAGGTCATGTTTCATTAATTACCTAAGTGCAATGTCATATTCATGCCGTGCGTTTGCACTTCATTTAAAGTCACTGTTCATGCTCATGCGCATTTCATGCATTTGACCCAGGAAGGGTATTATAATCATGCTAACAACCATGTGCATCTCAATTCTGTATACTCATCATTGTCTCATTCTCATGCTAAAACCCATGTGTCATTCATGCATTCGACCGAAGGGTCTGGGCTTGTGTCAAGTCAGGATATGATTATTCATGCATCATAGTAGGCCTACGCCCCAGCCCATCTCATGTTTCACTCCGTGCATTTCATGCACTCAGACGATTAATATTCAAGTCTCCTTCCCCTGCTAAAACCCCATGTGCATTCCATGCACTCTAAGCCCGATATGATATTTCCGAGTCTCCTTCCCCTGCTACAACCCCACATGTATTTCATGCATCTCAGCCATCTTATACATTCATGTGTCTCTTCATGCTTTATCCTCGACCAGGGCCGGCTCGGTGTTGAGCCAGACTCTAATTCATGTGTCATCGTTCGGCTCTAACGAGCTGAAGGTCCGTTACTTTAGAGTAACTCCACTCTTAATGATATGCTACTCAATAAACTCTTCTTCTCTCCTCCTGTATAACTCTCATCATATCCCATAGATCTCTGCATCCAGCTCATATGGTAAGAAACCCGTACATTTCATTCCATAATACTATTTCGTTTTGGGGGGTTTCATCGGATCGGTTCTACCCTCCCGAATGATACTTCCTGCACAACAGGGCCTAATCGCCAAAAGTACCATTACATTTATTTGTGCATCTGCGCAATAAATATGTATTATTACATCAAAACCGTCTCTCCTGATTGAAATGAAGCTCAGCGCAAGTTCAACCAGGAAGACCTTCTTTACTCATTCATGTATTTCTATTCCCATGTTATTACTCTCTCTCCTCTCAATAAGTGACCGGGGGTGTCACTCTTCAGCTTAACCAATCACTTTGCTGAGCTCTATTCCCAAGAGCCTATCATAGCGCTCTGTCAAACCTTTTAAATCTGCTCTCCCCTCTGACAGCTCTCATTCCAGGTGAATCGGCGCAACCCTCCTCCACCCCTTTTCACCTCCTGTCCCTCTGAATCCAGGGTCAAGCTAAACCACTCCTCTTCAGACCGACCCAACTATCCATTCACCACCACCAGTGTCTAGACCCCGGGGGGTTTTGATCGGATCGATTCTACCCTCCCGAATGATACTTCCTGCACAACGGGGCCTAATCGCCAACATTACCATTACATTCATTTGTGCATCTGCGCAATAAATATGTATTATTACATCAAAACCGTCTCTCCTGATTCAAGTATCCTCTCTGGGCTATGTTTTGCAAAAGGAAAACGCTGTGCAATAGCTGCAATACAAAGTAGGAGAGGTGCAAAATGCAAAAATGCAAAAACTGTTTTCCTCCATGGTTAATACAATATACACATGGAATAGTTGGAAGTGTATGTCCAATATCGAAAGTTAATGTGAGTAAAGTTATTTCATAAGAGATCATTATCCCGTGAAAAGGGAATGAGCTAATCAAGCTTGAAGTTCAGATAACAAAGCCAACACATAGCATATTACTTATGAATAAAGATTATCAGTTCACTGATTAAAGATCATTAAAATAATATGTTGATGCAATCTACACAGAGATGTGACTTTTCAATGATACATTCAATTCCCTTTCTTGTTCGACAAGAGCTCTCTCCAGGGAAGCAGTGCTTTATCCTTGACAGCCTTTGCTGCTTTCTGTGCTGCTTCCCGTGCTGTGTCGGCTCCCTCAGCTGCTTGATACCCTGCAACACCTCCTTGCACTGCTCCCACAACAACAAACACTGCTAACACTGGTCCTGCTCCTACTGCTACCGCTGCTACTTCTACTGCTCCTGTTGCTGTCAACCTTTTGTTCAACACTATGAGAACTTCTGCAACCATCGTTGCCGTGCCAAAAAGAGCTCCAAACAATACACCTGTTGTAATGCCTGCCAGTTGGATCATAAGCTTGTTAAATTCTGTGTCTTTAGCTTTCTCTCTGACTTTTTCCTTTGACATGTTTCCTGATGACTGTCTAATGAGCTCCTCCTCTTGTTGTATTTGTTCCTCCACTGCTTGCAGCATCTCATTGGTGTAGCAGCTTCCTTTGTTTGCCTCTACCATCTTATCTATCGTCTTCAGTAGCTCCTTCACCTGGAACTGATTGCTCCTGTATTTTTTCTGCTGTTTGTTCTTCCAGTATCTATTATCGATTACGTGGCAGCGGCCTCCGCACTTCTTCACCAGATCACTCGCATGCTGATTCTGCTGGACTAAATCCTCAACTGTAAGTCCTTTATCGAGCTGGTTTCCACGAGTGAAGAGAACTGTTGCGTATTTGAAGACTTCTTCAGAAAAACATTGGCTTATTTTTGTGATGACGGCCTGTTCTTGCTCTGTGAATGGACCCACTTCGAGCACAATGAGAAAAGCATGGGGCCCAGGAGCGCACTCTGTGATACACCTTAATATCTGAGGCTTCAGCTCCTCCTCTGTTTTATCTGTGTCGAAGAAACCAGGAGTGTCGATCAGAGTGATGCTTCTTCCATTGACAGATCTGGTTTCTGCTTGACATGTACTTGTTCCTGATTTGGCAGAACTGAATGTTTTGAATAGTTCATCTTCTCCAAATATGGTGTTAGCCAAGCTGCTTTTCCCAACTCCAGTTTTCCCCAAGATAATAATTCTTCTGTTTGACTCTGAAAGAGAATAATTTCCATTTATAATACACAAATGAAACAAATTAGCTAAATGGCAAAAAAAAATCCATTTTATTTTTCTTCCCTGTTAGACGGATCAGGAGAAAGCATGAAAAGACAAAACTTATTGCATGTTTTTGTTACAACATAAATTAAGAATACTCACCCTTCTTAGAAATGTTTTTGAGCTCGACCACAGAATATGTGACATCCATGGATTCATCTGAAATATACAATTTATCTTATATTTAAAAGAGTGATCCTTGAATTGTCATATTCCAGTATTTATATTGACTATACTGTACCATTTGCGGGTTCTTCAGGGCCTTTGACTGTTGCATAGAGACAAGCATTATCTGAAGAGAAATCAAAATCAAACCAAATTCATATTAAATCCCTCTATATGAACTCCTACATTTTTAAAACAACTAATGAGAAATGGAAATGCTACTCGGTTAATAACGTTAACAATAAATTCAAAACGTATTAAGGATTCAGGCTGACCCTGGACAACAGAAGCAAGCATAGTTTCGTCCTGGTTGATCATGTGGTCTGTAGAAGAGCCCTGATTGGTCCTCTGAGATCTGGTGGGAAAAACACATGAATGAAGTGGATTTATGAAAGGAACATATGACTGCTGTCATGTTCATAATAAAAGAAAAAAAGATGTGTTGTACCAACCTGCTATAGCATGAATCTGTTAACAAAATTAAAAAAACAAAAATACTGCTATGTTATTATGCATTGCAAAGTGTTCTACTGTTAAAACAGTACATGTTATTACAACATAGTCAGTCTTATATCAGAAGAAAATTATCTCACCTTTTGACTTCCTGTATAAATACAGGAACAGCAGCAGGAGAATAATCAGTGAAACTCCACAAAGCAGCCCAACGATCAGCAGGACGGGAAATTCAGAGGCTTCTCCATCCATGGACGCTGCTATTATAAGTAATCTTAATTAATATTATATCTCTTTCCTGTAATAAATTACATTTCTAAAACATTTATCTTACACAAACACAGTTTAATTCAGAAGAAACTACGCTTTATTTATCTCAGACTGTAACACAGCTTACAAAAAAATACTTACATTTAACTGAGAACCAACTCACTGGTGACGTCCAACCATCTGCTGAATCTCTCCGTTTACATTTATAAAAGCCTTCATCTGACTTTGACACTGCAGAGATGGTCAGCTCCCTTCTGGTATCATTCTGGATGAGTTTGTCATTTTTATAGAAATCCACATTATAAAGAACAGTTTCTGTCTTTAACTTGCAGCTAAGAGTGACAGCATGTCCCTCAGCCACAGGACGGACAGGACTCACCAGGATAATTTCACCATCTGAAAACAAATCAAAGAATATAAAGGCTTTATCAGAGACATCAGCTTTTGCAGATTTAATACGTTTAAACACAACTGGGCTAGTCTGGCGAAAGCTGAAATGTCAGGTAGATGTAAGAGGACATTAAGACACAGAATATTATCTTTGATCTTTGAGAGAAGTACCCTGGAAATCACTTGGCCTTTTTTACAAAGTGTAGGAGCCATTTAGGGTTGTTGTTGTTATGTCAGTTTACTTTATTTATATGTATACTGCAATACTATTTTGAACACTTGGTGGCGGTGTTTAGCTGCACCGGGTGTATAAAGGGGTCACGGGTGACAGGAAATGACGAGGACACAGGAGGAAGAGCATACCGAAGAGGCTTCTCGAACAGAGGCGGATTTAGGATTGTAGGAGATCCGGGGCTTAGCCCAGGAGTTGTTGGGGGGGGGGGTGCAGGGGTAAAGTGCTATTTTTTTTACAAGTGGGGGGTGGACCAAACATCCTTTAGGGGGGTCGTCGCCTCCTCTAGGGGGGTCCGTGCTCCCCCCGGGAAGAATTTTTTTTAAATATTGAAGTTAAAAGCATCAATCTGGTGCACTTTGAGAGCAACATTAACCCTACCTTAATAATACCTTAAAGGGGACATATCATGCTATATTTGAACAATATATTGTAGGGCCATACCTATATAAAGTATATAAATAGTTTTTCTTTCAAAATACCAAACAGATCCTGCATTTTAGCCATGCCTCATTTCGCTCTATTTGCTCTTTCCAGCGCTGTTTTTGCAGGGGGCTGATTCTGTGAGCTGCACCACGCCCCCTGCAGGAGAGGGGCGCGTGCTCTGAGATCAGCTGCTGGGCTGCAGCGGGGAGAAGAGGGGGATAAAAAGAGATCTCCGTCCTCCGTGTTTTATTCTTATATTATTATATAGAGTCGTTATTCATTTGTTTTAAAGCTCAATAAATAACAAAGAAGACCTTTGACCGGCACTTTTCTAATTTTGTCCGGAAGATTTAAACTTTAACGGACATGTTGACCGGCGAAATAAAAATCTAACTGAAACTCTGCCGCACGGTCCCCTCATTCCTTGGAAGAGCCGGAGAGGAGGGTGTTTGTCATCTGCTGGTGGACTACCGGAGAGAATTACAGCGAGGGAGGGATTGCATTGAATTACAGCAGCAGGAGCAAACGCTTGCCTCGGGGAGGGAGAAAAAGAGCCAGAGCAGAGTATAAACAGAAGGGCAACCATGCGCGGGAAGTCTTCTTCGCTGCTTTTGTGGCAGACTACAGCGCCACTTACAGGCCTGGCATATGTACTACAGCATCTCCAGCGCAATGGCCGGCCGTGGCCCAACCCCACATTCCCCTGATAGGTGGAGAATTGACCAATAAGCGGAGCACCACTTCTGTGACGTAGAAAATAATTCAAGATCAGTCTGTATCAGATCCGTTGCAGCCCCGTTCTTAGAGATTTGGGTATGGAGGAAAAGAGAGAGGGTTGTGTTTTCTGACACTTTGTGAGTTCCCTGGAACACCGGGGACTAGGGGTGTAACGGTTCACAGAAGTCACGGTTCGGTTCGTACCTCGGTTTGGGGGTCACGGTTCGGTACGGTTCGGTACAACAACAAAAAGCAAAAAAAAGTCCCAAATGCATAATTCCAGGTTTGTTGTTATTTACTTTTGAACAGTAGTGCAAGTTTCAGTTTAAAAATAAGGAACTCTGACATTTTGAATAATTAACTGTATTAAACAGTTAAAAACAAACCACAAACAGTACCACACACACTCAGATGGCCATATTATCTATAATGGCTGATGTCAAACAAAAAGGTTTCATCAAGCTGTAAAACTAAAAAGAATGTCTTGAATATATTACATCATAAATAATAAGAAAGTGTTTCAAGAGCGCAAAGTCGTTGAAAAAATATGCCAAAAGCTTCCGTTATTTATTTTGGTCTCTCGGCTTTCATGTCTATTGGCTTCTTAAAAACAGCGGGGATCAGCTGTTGAAATGCTGTTGTCTTTTGCCGGGCTCCGGTGATTGGCAAATCTGGGTGATGCCTTCTGATGTGATTTAGCATGTTTGGCGTGTGTTTCCATTAGCATACCGCACCGCTATCGAACAACGCCGACACACCGTCCTCTTCCGATCCACTGCGCATTGCTTATCGTTTTATAGATCTATTCTCATCCACCATCTTTGTTTGTGACGTAAAGAGTGTAAGAGTCACGGGCATCGGGCATCGGGCACTCTGAGTGGATGCAGTCACAGCCAATCGGATTCAGAGTGTTGCCTGTCAGTTCCATTGCCTGTCAGTTCCGTTATTATGTGTACTGAAACGAGAGCCGGTATAATTCCACGCGCGAAAACAAAATAAAAATTGGAATACGTTATTTTAGTGTCTTAAAAGTAGACTGAGGTATGAAGGGTTAACGTTACATCTTAGAATAATTTGTAGTCATGTTCTGTATACATACTAACATATAAGGGTATTGACTTAGTGTGGTTTATCTTTGTGTCGCTGCTTTTAATTTAAACTGAGCTGTTGTGTTCATCAGTAAAGTGGAACTTCTGTGTGAACTATTCATATCTTAAACTGCACTGTAACTTTTTATTAATGTATTTTTTCTTTTAATGTTTCTTTTATTATCTTTTACTATTTTTAAATGCCTTTGTCTGAATGTCTTTCATTTTTGTAAAGCACCTTGAATTGCCTTTTGTTGAAAGGTGCTATATAAATAAACTTGCCTTGCCTTGGTTACTACATGTTTACTAGTTATAAGATTAACGTTACAGTACATCACTCTTTTTCACTTCAGCCAGAGTGCAGATATCACCATGAGATTCACAAACCTGAAACATCATCCATTTCTTCACTGCTGGTGATGACATTGTTGTCAGCTGCTGATACTGCTGATACTGCTGCTGCTGCTGCTGCTGCTGCTGCTGCTGCTGCTGCTGCTGCAGCTTGTGGCGCCTGCTTCGATGAAAATAACTTTCCAATATCCATAACTTTATAGGCTATTAGCTTAAACTCGTCAGGCACTAGGAAGGATCACTTCTTCTTCAAGGCAGGGAAGGCTACGCAGTACGCCGGCTAATGTCCCGCAGCGGCTGCCTCTCTGGTGGACTCCGGTACTGCACATTACTCCCGAGACATTTAAAAATGTTTTTTTTTTTTTTTTTTTTGTGAAAAATCCGGGGCTTTTCAGAAAACATCCAGGGCTTGAGCCCAAGTAGCCACCCCCTAGCGCCGCCTCTGCTTCTCAATACTCAAATTTCCCCTCCTCGACTCCTCGGTCCTCCGGTAGTGACCCGGAAATGAATTTCAGCGCGCCATTTTGAAGGACGTCTCATTTCTCTAAATGCACACCGAGGATTGAGCGTAGAGGAGGCTCTCTGGAGGAGCTCTAACCGAGGATACACTGATGGTTCCTCCACGGCTCCTCCGCGGATGCATTTCCGGTGGAGGCTCTGCGTGCATCCCCTGGATATTATTTTAGAAACGGCTTTCATCGCGTCACGATGTTTCCAGAGAGAACAGCTGTGAGGTCCGTGCAGAAAGCAGAGCAGTGTGTAAAATATATATCACTCAGTATAACCGGCCTACTCTCTTTATTTGCTTTAGTTTAGTAGATAACTACAAACAAAGAGTCGATATTTTTCTAAGACCATTTAGTGCTTCACATAATAATATACACAACGGCTGTAGCCTGATTATGCTTTAGGAGCTGTAGGTGTGTGTGTGGTACAGTGTGTAGGTGTGTGTTGCACACACTGTAAAAAAATATTTTGGATGTTAGTTCCTTTAACTCATTTACCTACATTTGGCCAAAAAGTTGAGACAACTAGAAACATCAAGTTCTAATCCATTCAACTAGTCTGTGAAATTAAAATAGTACACTCAATTCAGAATGATGAGTTTGCTCAGCTTTCGCACATGCGCAGAACACTGCCCCTGGAAAATTGCGTGTGTCAACCCATGCATCCAGCATCCTCCCTCACCTCATGGAAAGAATTGGAAACTGAGCCTGCCCTGTGCGGTGGAAATTGTGAAGAATTACAAAAGGTGAGTTAATTATTGCTTTTTTCCGAGTTAAATGTTGAAATGTACCTATATAACGTTTATTAGAGGCTAAACCTAACTAGCCACGGTGGCCGTTTTCCCCCTCTTAGTTAGTGTAGCTAGCTAACGTTAGCTAGCAAGTGAATTCAGTGGTTGCAAGAGCGAAAATGTGCATGGGGGTTTCAGAATGGTTTAGTTTCCTGGGATATATTCAAGATTCAACATCTGTATTGGCCATGTACATGCTTCACACATACTAGGAATTTGCATAGAAAGTGGTTCTCAACCTTTTTCAGCTTGCCAGCTACTTTCAAAATTACCAACGGTTAACTGGGGGGGGTTGCGGGGGTGCTAGGGCGTTTACTAGGGATGCTCTGATGAAACAAAACAACATAATTACTACATTCAAACTAACTACTTATATTAGATGAAGTACATCATTCAAAAGTTTAGATTCACTTTGGATAATAACACGGGAGAAACGGAGGCTCTATTTTCCTCAGCCGGTCAGTTTCAGACTCATGCAGCTCGCTAATCCGGTAATGATTATTCTTCACCCGACAGTGAAGAAAATGTTCAAAATATAAATATGTAATTTACAACAGCTGTAAGCTGCTTGAAAAGCTGGAAAATTCACCTTGAAAAGTGCTTGAATTTGACTTTGGAAAAGGTGTAAGAACCCTGCATTTAGAGCCGGAAACATAATGGACTTAATCAAAATCGAGGGATCCGTGAATCCAAGACAATGATCGAGAGAGACCAGTAGCCTACGAGTTAGTCAGCGGAACTTCACAGACTCAGATTCGCAAATCCTGACTCACTGTGCAAATCATAGCAGACTCGTGCGGACTCAGAGCTGTAACCGTATAGCAGCAGATCCAGAGATCCAGCATGCAGGAGTCAACAGCAGACTGAGATCCGCAAAATTACCCTTTTTTTGTGATCAACATGTTTTATTAAAGCAAAATACACGACTTTACACACATTTAACACATACAAACACCAGTATTGCAATGATTACGCAGTCCATGAGAAAATAGGGGGGGGGGCATATGATTAGATCTCTCTGGCCGCACTCAGTTCATCCAACTCAAAACCTTCAAATCACAGCCACTTCCAGTCACGACCGGTGTTCCCCAGGGCTCTGTCCTGGGGCCTCTTCTTTTTATCATCTATTTACTTCCTCTTGGCAATATCTTCCGTAAACACAACATCCACTTGCATTGCTACGCGGATGACACCCAGCTCTACTTGTCCTCCAAACCAACCGCAATCCTCCCTCCATCCTCCCGGTCTGACTGCTTACAGGACATCAAATCCTGGTTCTCCTCTAACTTTCTCAAACTTAACGACAGTAAAACCGAGGTTCTCCTCATTGGCACAAAATCCACCCTAACCAAACCTGACAGTTTCTCCATTACTATAGACAACTCTTCAGTCTCCCCCTCCCCTCAGGTTAAGAGTCTGGGTGTCATCCTCGACGGCACACTTTCATTCAAATCTCACATCAGTAATATCACTCGGTCTGCCTATTTCCATCTACGCAACATCAACCGCCTCCGCCCGTCCCTTAACCCTAAGACCACCGCCATTCTTGTTCACACCCTGGTCAATTCCCAATACTACTGCAACTCCCTTCTCTTTGGTCTCCCTCTCAAATCCATCCACAGACTTCAACTGGTTCAGAACTCTGCCGCCCGCATCATCACCAGAACCCCCTCCATTAACCACATCACTCCTGTTCTTCAGCAACTTCACTGGCTCCCCATCAAATCCTGTATCGTTTTTAAGATTCTGCTCCTCGCTTTTAAGGCCATCCATAACCTCACTCCTCTGTACCTCTCCGACCTCCTGCACATCAACACACCCATCCACACACCAGAGTCCTGCACGGGTCTGATTTTCAAGACCCGCTCCTGCGACGTGCAATACCGAACCCGCCCCGCTACCCGCACATATTGCCAATTAGTTCCGCAACCCGACCTGACCCGTCGGCACAAGATCCGCAACCCGACCCGAACACACATAGCCTATATATGAGCAGTGAAAACGTGCAATTATTAACACACGCAGTTGTATATTTGTCTCAAAAAGCGTGGGATGTTGGTTATTTTCTCCATAGGATGTCACCAAAAGCCTCCCAGACGTTGGATTTCGCTCTTGAGGGGTACCCGACCCGATGCAGGACTCTGCCGCACACTCAGATCTTCTGCTTCCCTCAGCCTCACTGCACCCCCCTTCCGTTTAACCACCATGGGGTCTAGAGCCTTCAGCCGCTCTGCACCCCGCCTCTGGAACTCCCTCCCACCTGACATCCGCAACAATGACTCTCTCCCCATTTTCAAATCACGCCTCAAAACATATCTCTTCACACTTGCATATCCACCCTGATCATTATCCATCACACATCCTGTGGTTTTATTTATTTGGTTATTTGATTTGTTATATACTTCATTGTCTTGTTTATGTCTCTTATGCTGGTGTTATGTATTGTGTATCTTGTTTTTTATGTGTTGTACGGCAACCTTGAGAGCCTTGAAAGGCGCCTATATAAAATAAATGAATTATTATTATTATTATTATTATCTACATACGCACTGTTTTCATGACCCAAATATGTATATATGTTCATTTTAATACATTTTTTATTTTCCTAGTTATTTTATCATGGGTGGAGATACTGGGTGAAGATATTTTGATTTTTTTAGTGAGTGCATTTTAAAAAATAAGTGTTTTGCATTATATGTTTTATAATTATGTTTATTATTATGTATATAGTTATTTTAATATGTTCCTTTACTAAAGCAAATTTTGCACAATTGTGTTTTAATAATAATAATTGTATAATTAAGACATTATATATATTCTAACTGTTTTGCAATTTTCTATCATTTGTCATTGTTTGTTTCTTTTTGTGTGCTATGTTCAAAATAAACGTTTTGCCAAGTAAGATCCTTATCGGAAATGCAGCTATTACACGCAGGTGACTGTTGCACAACATGACAATTTTGTTAGAAATCTACACTGAAACTTCATTTAGAGCCGGAAACATAATGGACTTAATCAAAATCGAGGGACCCGTGAATCCAGGACAATGATCGAGAGAGACCAGTAGCCTACGAGTTAGTCAGCGGAACTTCACAGACTCAGATTCGCAAATCCTGACTCACTGTGCAAAACATAGCAGACTCGTGCGGACTCAGAGCCGTAACCATATAGCAACAGATCCAGAGATCCAGCAGACTCGTCCTCATGCACGAGTCAACAGCAGACTGAGATTCGCAAAATTGCAAAATGACCCTTTTTGTTTGTGATCAACATTTTTTATTAAAGCAAAAGACACTGTGTAGCGGAGGTTAATGTAACGTCAGTTTAATATGCTCGTGAAATGCAACAAGTTTTCGGTTTCACCGGTAGGATTTCTACGCTCTTGGTGATGCTGACTCATATGACTCGTATGATCCGGATCTCTTCAATGACTGACTCAGAAGACCCTAGAGGTTTCTCAATACTCAAATTTCCCCTCCTCGACTCCTATCCTCGACTCCCCTCCTCGAGACTTGGTGCCGCCCACAGAAGATGCGAGCGGAGGAGTCGAGGAGGGGAACCGAGGAGAGAGGAGGGGAAGCAGCAGGTGGTTAGAGAAATGAGAACTCCTCTCCTCTGAGCGGTCATTTTAAAGAGACGTCCATTAATGATGACAGGAGGCACAGCAGCCCTCTGTCTGATGGACAGATGTGTTCATGATGACTTATATATTTACTTTTAATTCATTCACAGTGCGGTATAATGAGACAATAACAGGCTACAGATGCGGACATATACACACATATATTTATATAAATATATACAATTTCAGAATCAAACAAGTATGAGAGCACTCTCATAATAACGTAACACAATCAGAGACTGGATATATCCCCCCCCCCTCTCTCTCTGGTCGCTGAAATGGGGAATTGAAATTACGGGCCAAAAGTTGTACAAGTATTAAAAGTAAGCATAGGACACCAAACCAACTGAGACCCGTCTGTCCGCCGCATCTACGCACTGTACAACACACACCTACACACTACACACACCTACTGCTCCTAAAGCATAATCAGGCTACAGCCGTTGTGTATTTTATTATGTGAAGCACTAAATGGTCTTAGAAAAATATTGACTCTTTGTTTGTAGATATCTACTAAACTACAGCATACAAATACAGAAAGTAATGTAAGCCTGTTATACTGAGTGATATATATTGTACACACTGCTCTGCTTTCTGCACGGACCTCACAGCTGTTCTCACTGTAAACATCGCGTTGCGATGAAAGCAGTTACTAATATAATATCCAAGGGATGCATGCAGAGCTGTCATTGGCTGAGATAAGTCCGGCCGTGCGTCACGCCTACACCGTTCCCGGAAATGCATCCGTGGAGGAGCCGTGGAGGATGCATCAGTGTCTCCTCGGTTATAGCTCCTCCAGAGAGCCTCCTCGATGCTCGATGCTCGGTCCTCGAAGTGCATTTAGAGAAATTAGATGTCCTTCAACTAGGGATGTCCCGATCACCTTTTTTTGCTCCCGATCCGATTCCGATCATTTGATTTTGACAATCTGCCGATACCGATTTTTCCCGATCCGATCTTTATGCAAAGCATTAAGAGAAAAAAAAGGGAAAAAGCATTCAAGTTGTCCCTTAAGGTTATTTTTTTATTTAAATGACCGTACCCAACTATCCATTCTATCCAACATGGATATAGCTTCTTTTTTTCACAGCAGCATTGGATCAGTTCAGTTGTGCAGCATTGGATCAAAACAAAATAAAGCTTATCAGTGGTCCACCGCAAAATAACCATGTAAACAAATTGAGTGCAGATAGTGCAGTAACAAAACAAAAATAACTTTACTGGATAGAGGTAGCTTGACTAGCTTCACAAGTTCACATTCAGTCACAAATAATAAAATAAAAATAAAAATGTGGCTTGGTCCAGAATTCTAGCCTTAAGACTAACTAGTCTAGTAATAACGCAATGAACAACAGCAGCTTAACATAACATGAATAAACAAAGTATTATATTTCCATCTTACTGGAGTAACACACAATTCAATAGTAATCAGCAGCGAACCACTTCAACACGTGTGTTTCGGTGTATTCACGGCATTAATTTTGTTATTCAACAGTATTGTTGTTTTATAGTTATTTGTTAATGTAACCCAATTTGTGTTCTTTGAAATTGAAAAGGATATCGCATTGTGTTTGTTACTTTCGTTGCAGTTGTATATGTCTTAAGTGTAATTTGGCTTGGCTTCCTATTTGTGGACAAGCTTTTATTTTGAAGGAGAGGTAGCGCTGTTGACAGGATGTTGTTGTTGCTTTGGAAACAACGTGATGGAGATTAACGGAGAAAAGTAATATCTACATATAAAGACGGAGAAAGTAAACGATAACGTTTATGGTTAAGTGTTAGCACCCCCCGAAGAGGCACAAGCCTTTTTTTTTAAACCAAAACTAAGGCCTCAGGATGACTTTAAGATGTGAACATGGTCATTTTTGTTTTGTAACATTAAATAAAATAATTTTTTGAAGGATTCCCGATCCCCGATCTTTTTCTCCCGATTCCGATCTTTTAAAAATCACGTGATCGGCTCCGATCCCCGATCACGTGATCGGATCGGGACATCTCTACCTTCAACATGGCGCGCTGAAATTCATTTCCGGGTCACTACCGGAGGACCGAGGAGTCGAGGAGGGGAAATTTGAGTATTGAGAAACCTCTCCTGAGTCCGTAAAAGGATCCGGATTTGCCATCTCTATCCCTGACTGGGTCCTATTTAATGACACTCCCCCCCCCCCCCCCCCCCCCCATTTAAAAGTGCCTTTCCCCTATTGAACATGGTCACATCTCCTCAACCCCAATTCAGCTAGCAATAGGGGAAAACACAGGCAATTCATTTCAGTGCTTTTATTTTTCTGTGTGCACTAATGTTACACCACCTTGACTTTTTTTCACAGGAAGTGTGAAAGGGAGAGGAGCATTCCATTGCAGGACTAGGCTATCCTAAGTGGAAATGTAAGTTCTGCACGTTTTCTTCATGAATTTCATCTGTGGCCATCAGGGCGTAGATAGTTATTCAATGTTTTCCGATATAATTCAGGCCACTGACTCAGAGGAGGCGGCAGCTGTAAACGGAGTGGATGTTGGCGTGCTGATCGTCACAGAAGAACGGAAGCCGGCAGCCCTACCAAAGAATATTGCGGATGTTGCTGTGATCCTGGAGGGGCGCATTGTTTTGCGCAAGCTGCGAGATGTACCAACCGGCTTTGCTGTGCTGATGGGCATACTTTACAGCCTCAACATTGATTACCCTAAGGGACTGAAATATACCTTTGAGGTAATTCAGAAGGTAAACATGGACATTGGGGGAGGCACCTGCTCTGCTCGGGCTCATGGACTGCGAAACAAATTCCTTCAGTACACAATATACTGTAGAG
The DNA here is from genome assembly GCF_902827115.2 of Pseudochaenichthys georgianus. NCBI lineage: Eukaryota > Metazoa > Chordata > Actinopteri > Perciformes > Channichthyidae > Pseudochaenichthys > Pseudochaenichthys georgianus. The sequence continues at coordinate 5,339,907 of NC_047520.1, forward strand.
ATGTGCTGAGAGATGTGGTTCCCTTCCCTGTCTGGGTTCCACCTTAAGGTTCTTTAATGTGGTTATTTGATGTGCTGCACAACTCCAAGGCAGCCAGCAAGACTTGTTCCATTCCTTGTTCTGTTACAGCTAAACTGCGTTACAAATGTTTTAACAATTTCCTTTTAAACAGGGTGCTGGATTTTCCCTCTGTTGTTAATTTTGGAATTATATGTTATCCTTTCATAAAATAACAAGCTAATATATAATATATCTGTCAAGTATAGAGTGCCACAGTGACGCGTCCTAAAACGCGGAAGTAAGCTGCGCATGGGTTCCTTCGATAAAAAACAATGCAATTTCTCCATAGGATTTTGGAAAATAGTTAGAAATAAGGTCTGTGGTTGACACACATTTAATTTAAGAGACAGATCACGTTTTGTTCAGCCGGATAATATCACATGTCTACCCTACTTTTATAATTTCCGAATCATAAATCGAATCGATAGATTTATGATCGATAGATCAATGGCCTTGTCCTTACGGAGCTTTTACAATGCTTTTAAAAGGGTTTTTATAAGGTTAATGTTTACGGAGGTTTTTAATGTTTTTTTAAACACCTATTTACCGAGAGCCAGTGCACTACGCAGGGCTCCGGAGGACAGCCTAACATCCAGGGGAGATGTGATTAGTGAGTAAACAAACGGTGAAGGCCAGAAAGTCTGATGCACATTTGATCATCCTAAATAACTTATAATCACAACGGGAACAGTTTGCAGAGCTGTGCTTCGTTGACATAAGTCCAGCCATGCGTCACGCCTCTTTTAAACATCACTGTTGGCTGAAATCGACTCTGGAGAATACATCACTGTACCCTCGGTTATAGCTCCTCCAGAGAAACTCCTCTCTCCTCTACATCTTTGTACCCTCGGTTATAGCTCCTCCAAAGAGACTCCTCTCTCCTCTAAATCAGTGTATCCTCGGTTACGGCTCCTCCAGAGAGACTCCTCTCTCCTCTAAATCAGTGTACCCTCGGTTATAGCTCCTCCAGAGACTCCTCTCTCCTCTACATCTTTGTACCCTCGGTTATAGCTCCTCCAGAGAGACTCCTCTCTCCTCTAAATCAGTGTATTCTCGGTTACGGCTCCTCCAGACAGCTTCCTAGATAATCCTTTAGACAAATGTGTTCATTTGTTTCCTTCGACACGTCGACATCCGTTTCCAGGTCGCTGCCGGAGGACCTGGGAGTCTGGGACGCCAAAATTATAGAAATGACAAACGGCTCATTTCGGAGGACTCGCACGCGTCTGCTTGACGCCGGGACGACTAGCCGCCCTCCCCGACAGGCCTACGGACGCGAGGGCCCGCTCATCACTGCGCGCACTTCTGCGACCGCAGTTTTAATTTAGCTTTTTTTTCTGAGAATTAATCAGAATGGATACTGATCCAATTAACAAAGTCCATTTACTCAAGTACTGCACTGAAGCACACATTAGAACTTGAGTTGAGTATTTTCATTCACACTTTATACATCTACACTACTATTTCAGAGGAATATAATATTCTACTTTATACTCTACCACATAGTTACTTCACAAAACATAGGATAAAATCACAACACATTGCAACACCTTTTAAAGATTAATCCGCCCTACATTATTATACATACTTACGTGTCCACTTGTCACCAATAATAAGGATAATACTTACTTCTACAATTGTAATAAAGTATTGTTAACGTCTAGTGTTGCAGCCTTTACAACTCACAGTAAATAATCACAATAATAATAATCACTTACCGTCCATTTTGCTTAAAAAGGAATGACTGTAGTCAGCCGACTGCTGGATGTTCTGTCTTCGGTTCTCTTGCTGTGGTTTGACTCTACTTTCGTTCTATACCAGTTTATCTACATCTGCCGTACCTGAACAATAGAGTGAGTGTTGCATAAGATCCTTGTTGCAGGCCTTGATTATAACATCCTTTGAGCTGAAGATATCACACATACAAATGATCTTTTTATATTTATAATTATATCAGACTCATGTAAACATTTAAATATCAACTCCTACATAAACAGCATCAGTTTTTAAATTGATGTCATAAAAAAACAACAATAACGTTTTTAAAAACAGAAAAAGCTCTGCAATAAAACCAGACAGCAACACATTTAAAAAAATCTATTCTAGAGGCGGTTGTAAGCAATGTTTGGGATGCAGAGATTGGTGGAATCGGGTAGTTCTGTATTCCTTTTTAAATCCTTGTAACACTGTTACCAAGCTTCCGAAAGGGAGGACACTTTGGCCTTCATCGAGCTGGTCAGCATGAGTGAAGAGAACTGTTGCGTATTTGAAGACTTCTTCAGAAAATAATTTGTTTATTTCTTTGATCACTTCCCGTTCGTGCTTTGTGAATTTCTTCACTTCAAGCACAATGAGAAAAGCATGGGGCCAAGGAGCGCACTCTGTGACACACGTTATTATCTCAGGCTAAAGCTCCTTCTCTGATTGATCTGTGTCGAAGAACCCAGGAGTGTCGATCAGAGTGATGCTTCTTCCACTGACAGATCTGGTTTCTGCTTGATATGTACTTGTTTCAGAATTGGCAGTAGTATTAGTTGTGAACAGTTCAGCTCCAAATATGGTGTTAGCCAGGGTCAGTGTATGTTTTGGTCATTGGATTTTCTTTTCACAAATGGATATTCAAAACCAAAAAACGGCTGGATATTTGATTTTCGTTTTAAAATTGAAAAACCAAAATTGAAATACAAGGCGTTTTTGTTTATCATGGTCAAAAATGGATTTACTAAACTTAAAAAACGGGATGATTTTCATTTTATACTTCTCAAAACAAAAAATAAAATCACTAGAAAACAGAAACAAAAAAACTACAGTTTTTTCATATTCTGCTACCGGAAGTTACCTTACAAAGTAAGAGCGCAGATGAGCACGGTCAATCCGTGGATCTACGGTCCATTTGTTTTCACAACGAAAACGGCCAAGACTCATATTGTGCCCAGAAAATGAATGATATTAAGGGCTGTAAATATAATAAGCCTATGTCCAGGGCCGGACTGGGACAATAAGTCAGGCCGGGAATTATACACCCATCCAGGCCACTACCAGTTTTTTGTGCCATTTTGCTGGATTTATTTGTCAACTTTTACAGCGTCGCTGCCCATAGTGATGGCCCTCTAAATCTACTGCCCAAAAATAAACATATGGACATGGGTTACTATTTAAAAAAATGCGCAAATCTATTTAGGAACCTATGTGAACATATTGTAAGTGGGGGAGGACCTTAAATCCTATAGGGGGGTCCGGGGCCATGCTCCCCCGGTAAGATTTGTTTTTAAATGTTGGACTTAAATGCATCAATTTGGTGCATTTTGAGGGGGAAATAAAGAGACTGCACCCATATGAAACATAACTGTATACATTTAAAAAAAAAAAATTATAAAAACATGGCCATAACCAATACCATATCCAATATGAAAAAACATTGAAACTTGTTTATTTGTTTTTGGTTAATTTATAGTTGTGAGTGTGTCTGTGCTCCTGAACCAGCCTCACCTGTCTCCCCCCTCTCCCTCATGCTCCTCTTTGAGGCAGCAGCAAAGACTAGTTTTAGCTCTCAACAAGTTTTAATAGTTTATCTTACCTTTTTTCACCTAGTTAACGTTTTTTTTTGTATTATTCATGAATATTTTACTAATCACTCCCCCCTCAAATGGAAATATGTGTTTACATAAATGGTGACCAACCCGTTTGAGACCCACAGAGAACTTAGACAAAGTTAACTATCTAAACACTCAAGAGAGTCCTTTACCTCACCTGAGCTGTAGTTATCAGTCTCTCAGTCTGACAGGAGTGGACTCTCCTCCACCTTGTTGTTGAAAAAGCTCCTTAAATCCGTTAGCGCAGCTAGCTAGCACCAGATGCTAATAACAACAATACACGTAACCGGTGTGCGCGCTTTATCTCACTCGCTCGCTCCACACATACACACACCCTCCCGAGCTTGAATGACACACAGAGACCAATCGAGGGCATTAGTATGATCTGTATGAAAGTGGCCATGTTGGCAGGCCACATCAGACAGCCAGTCACCCTCTGTGAGGCAGAGTCAGACCCACATTTGCGCAGCGTTCCGTTCACAATATATACATAAATAAAAAAATCCTCAGGCCAGCAGGCCACTTAACAGGCCAGGCCATCGGGAAACCTCCCGGTCCTCCCGATGGCCAGTCCGGGCCTGCCTATGTCTAAAACATTGTTAGGAGATTTAAACTATACAGCGATTCTGCACTGCGGTCAACTCAGCCGTCTCTCGAGTTTGTTATTATTTGTTCTGCCATTAGTTATTCGTGAGATTGACACTGTTGGACTAGGCTAGTAGCGAAACTACTCCCACAAGTACTATGAAGTACTTACTGTGTACTTTTTGAGTAATGCTCTGTCAATGTCCCCTCCTGAGAACAAGATTGAATGCATGTTTCTCTGCTATTTTGAATCAGTGTTAAAACACCTTTCTTCCTGAGACTGATATTGTTGGACAGAGTATTTTTAAGAGGATATGGTAGACATGATATCAGCAATACTTCCAGTCCAACACACTCTCACTCCCTAAGCGTCCAATAGCGACGTTTGGTCAGTGTCTGTGGCGTCCAATTGTGACGCTCCTAGGCTCCTTCAGCGTCATAAAGGGACGCAAATAGCTTTCAACTGATTGCAATGTATTCCCATCTGCGTCGGGATTTGACGCTCATGGAAGCACGGCATTCGTTTATGCCGGCTGCCCTTAAAGGCAATGTGAGCATCCATTCCCATTGGATAACGGAGAATTTTACACCCGGAAGTAAGTACTCCTCTTACTGTCGATTGATTTTACAGTGATATCTGCACTACTCATCGACTAAAAAACACCAGATTATCCTTGTTAATTACACAACATTGATTGGTTTAAATTGTGTACAATGCTTTTGTATTTTTCCCCTTCGATTCGGAGAAACAAATATGTTTTCTGAGTAAAGGATGGCAGAAGACACTACACTACCCAGAATCCCCAGCTATCGTTTGGCCTACACCATGTGCTCTGTTTGACAAACCCCGTTTTTTTCACCATTCATTCCGATGGCTGGCGTCTATGGCACGTGATCTTCACATTTCTCCCTGCAGAAAAAGAAAACATGGCCGAACTTCCTTTTATTCTAGGTGTAAAATGCCTATTTTAAAGTTAGTTTGGCCATTAAAATGCGTTTTGATGTCATTTGATGCGAGAAATATGAGTTGTTATTTCAGATTATGTGTGCAGTGGATGTACATGATCTTTAGTTTGCTAGTTATTACGAAGATTACTTCAGGAAATCGCGACGTTTTCATTGTTACCAAGGTGGTTGCTAGGGACGCTGCTATCGATATTATTTCTGTTATGTTGTGTAACTGTTTAATGGTGTTATCTTTATTGCTACCCCCTTCCCCGTCAATGTATAGTGTTGGTCCACAGCCTAATCATATTAGTTTAACAAAATCCACATCTAAAGATAGCCTACGTTATTTCCCCCCTGTGCAATTCCAGTCTCACATCTCAGAGCACACCTTCATTAACAAATACCGGAAACAGACCGAAATAATAATAATACCTTATTCCGAGTGTGCTTGCTTTTCTCTTTGAAAGTCATCACATAACGGCATTGTAATACACGGTTCGGCTGCATTACATATCTGCCGTAGTTCTGTATTTATAGAGCCCTGATGAGAAGACAAACATGAGGAACTGAAAACGTGACGTGGATCATAAATATATCAGCCATTAAACAACATCTTACATTTCTTTTCACACAATGCGTCTCCTTGCAGTATCAACACTAATTCGGCTCACTTTTATATTTGATCCAATTGGTAGATAGGCTGTATTTACACCATAAAGGTGCACAGCTGATATAAAGAGACACCTGGTGGTTAAAGCATGTTATTGAATTTCAATATTTTTATTATTAGATATTAATACGATCCCTATAAAGTATATTCATTACTCGTTATTCTCTACTAATTGTTAATTAAAGACTGTATGTAATGACTATTTTGCACATCCCTTTCAAGATTTCAAGATTTTCTAAGGTTTATTGACATATCATATAGGCCTACACAACTATGGTGTAGTTCTACATTGAATGAAAAACTTGGGTTGCAGGTTCCTCAATAGTGCATTACAAGACATCTATCAATATGTGTGCATACCTCCAGCAATGTTAACTATGTTGAAGCACTTATTTTAACTGATATTATACATAATGTATTATACTCTTATAGATGTATGTAGATATTTCATCTCCGGCCTTGTCAGGTATTGAACAATCAATAAATAAAGAACACAGAATTGTTGAATATAAAACACAGAATTTGTGTGATTATACTAAATGATTTTCAAATAAACACAACTGCATATTTAACTGTTACACATGCTGATGTAACGCAAATGTTCCAACTTGGGATCAATAAAGTATATCTTATCTTAAGCTGATCGATGGCTACTGCCATATTTGCACAATGTGCCTCTGAACCTTGACAAGTGCATGTTTCAGGCTTATCAATTAATGTAATGTAATGTTATCACAGGGGTCACACACATAAGACCAGCTGTTAAATAAAGCTCTTCTGACCTTAGCTGGCATGTGGGTATATATAGTAATACTGCCCATAATGGGAACAAGCAATTTTCACCCATTTATTAATTATATGTTTTAAATGTGAGTGTTTCCTTTCCCCTAAACCTCCAGGGATGTACACAGTTTAATACTGGCAACTTCTTATTATGGGAAATACGAAAACGTCTTTTAAAACTACAACTCCCAGTAGAGACGTGCCATAGAGAACATGTTGCGAAACAGAATAGCCAGCATGTGTAGTTCTGGGGACGGGGTGGGGGAGGGGGGACGCGGTGGACCCGTTCAAATCCAGTTTTGGACAGTCTGCCCATTTCAAGTGCTGTTCGAGAATCGGCTTAACCCTCGGAGCACACTCTCCAATCACAGAGCTTGAGGACTATCATGGGGTTTGTCAAGAGCACATGGTGTAGTCCAAACGATAGCTGGGGATTCTGGGTAGTGTAGTGTCTTCTGCCATCCTTTACTCCTGGGAATGGACGCTCACATTACCTTTAAGGGCAGCCGACATAAACGAATGCCGTGCTTCCATGAGCGTCAAATCCCGACGCAGATGGGAATACATTGCAATCAGTTGAAAGCTATTTGCGTCTCTTTATGACGCTGAAGGAGCCTAGGAGCGTCACAATTGGACGCCACGGACACTGACCAAACGTCGCTATTGGACGCTTAGGGAGTGAGAGTGTGTTGTCCAGTCAGTACTCCAGCAGCAGCATTTGTACCCCTTGGAAAGTCTTTAGAGTCTGGCCTGGATAGCTGGTCCAAACTCCTTCAGCACACTGACACACCCTGTCACTCTTGTTGGCCTCTTATGAAGCTGCTGTCTTTTAAATAGGATTATTTCTCTGCTCCAGTTCATTCCTCTCAGATTCTTCCATTAGTCCCAGTCATTGCATGTCAGTCAATACAGCTTCGAAAAATGTGTGCAATTCAACAAAATGTTTTTTTGTGAGTGAAGGCCAGAGCTAAATTATAGATGATTTGATTGTGTAATTACAAGGTGAGATAAAATAAATACACATCCTCCTACTAAAAGTATTTTATTTACTTTTCCATGTTATACTTATATACTTACTTTTATTACAACATTTGCATGTTGAACTACATGCTGGATATCTTCCCCAGCCTCAAGGAATCACAATAAAATAAATGGATTCATAATTTTAAAAAAATTGATAAAAATGTTTAAATTAATAATGTTCTGTGCAAACATTTCAAATTAAAATATAAAATGAAAAAAGGTTTACTTTTGAAATGATTTCTCACAAGAACCTTTCTAAATTATAGTAAATTATTTAAAAAGTTTGTCAATATACGTTGTTCTGCCTAAAATAGTTGAAATTTAACGTAAACTATATCAAACACCACATCCATGGCAATTAACCAATTTTTGCCCGCTATTTAAATTGACTTTGGTTGAAGTTAATAACAATATTGATAATATATATATATATATATATATATATATATATAGCCAGTATATATATATATATATCATTGGTGCAGTCTTTCTGAACACTTTTAAAATAAAATACTGCAAATGAAGAATATTTGTAATGTTCTTCACAGATAGTGCCTTAACTTGAATTTGAAAACACGTGGCAACTTTGTTAATACAGCAGATGGAAAGATTTGTGGAAGGATAAATTCTTCATGGGCTTCAATGGCTCTCAATTAAAGGGTTAAAATTAGGGTTGCCAGAAACTGACCAATAATCGATTATTCGACGCCATTCGGGCAATGTGAATGCATTGATAACAGGAGATAGAACTACGATTTTTGGTAATTATTAGTGAATAAAGGTTTTGATTTGCAATATTTATACAACAAATCGATATGTGTATGTATTTACATCAATATGTTTTAAAAAATAAAATAGAATTTGCTAATATTAAGTGATAATATTAGGATTAGTGTGAACAGCTAGTTTACATGTTACTAACAGTGCCTTGGTTAAAGAGTCTGTTGCTGTTTATTTATAGCTTTGAATTCTTTCAAACCAATATTATCTTCTTAAACTTGTATGGTAGTCAGGAGCATCACTTTCTAATGTTTATTGATACATTTAGAGGGAGGGGATCTAAAGTAATGCTTCAAAATGCAGATTAGATTAATTTCTACCACTTTCTTAAATTCATGGTAGTTTCAGTAATCCCCTGGTAATTGAGGACACAAGTTATCTAAATGACTAATGTCATCTTTATGGCTTTCAGAAAGGACAGGAGACCGACAGGTGACTATCAAAGGACTAGCAGCAGCAGCAGCAGCATATGATGATGATGATGATGATGATGATGATGATGATGATGATGATGATGATGATGATGATGATGATGATGATGATGATGATGATGATGATGATGATGATGATGATGATGATGATGTTAAATGTGTTGTTTTAGGAACATCCATTGCAAATACATGGAGTTCAATAAACATTGAATAGCATATCATGCAGTTTGTCTGTGCCTTTTCCTCCGTGTTGTCCTGGTTTGCTGTGCTGCCTCCTAGTCGCCACCATGGTTTGATGTGCTGCCTCCTAGTAGCCACCATGGTTTGATGTGCTGCCTGGGGATGCTCAAATCGCTCAGAGAAAGGAGTACGAATGTACGGCTTCCCCACTGACACAGAGCGGAGGAAAAAATGGCTGGCTCAAGTCAACAGGAGCAATTTCACGACCAACAGCAACAAAATATGTGATGTAATTATATACAAACACTGCATTTGCACTTTTTCACAAAACGAAAACCACACCATTGGGAAAGCTTAATGTTTTGTTTAATACAAAAAAACAGGGAAAGGCTTGAAAAACACTGAGAGTTGAGACTCAGGGTGCAGGGTGAGGGTCTCAGTGCAGGTATTCAGGCTCCATTGAATCCCCCTCTGGTTCTTGTGCTGAGAGAGGGAGCAACAGACAGGAGAAAGGGTTATACACACACAGCACACCTATTGGATGGGAATTGCCTTGGGGAGATAAGGTGTTTACTTATATAAAACAGTAGTATTAAACGTACCTTGTGTTTTCACTCTCACTTAAGACCCTCTCCCTTTGCCATCAATCCAGAACCAGCTGAGCTGCAACATTATACAGACAGGTAATAATCAACAGAATCACAAGGACACAATATGGCTCTGCTAAAAACACTCAATCTTACACGCACCAAAGTTATATTTATCTAATATTTAACTCCCTCCACCCCCGCATACAATCCCGTTTAGAAGCCCCTCTTCTCTAATTCAACATGTTGGACGAAATGACATTAAGAGAACGGAATTTACAATTAAAAGGCTGTTCAACGTGTGTTGCTAACTTGCTTCGGTATGCTAGCTTGATCTGTTATCTGTAAACGTTCCCTAATTCTACTAATTTAGGGATAATCCACTGACATCCTTTAATACACATGTTCATTTGAATCAGATGTACTGATAATATCCGCAATATAAATCTTTAAACTTCTTCTTACCTTTAAAAGTCCGTCACGAACGGTCTATTATGCTGCAACTCCACAGCTCTGCCAGCCTTGGCGCTAACTTCCGGGGAACGATTGAGAAGCTCCACGATCCGCCATTGCTGTAAAAAAGTGGTCCATTGGAGTGAACGGAGATGTCGTAACTCTTCTATTAAATGGCTCTGGGGTCGGTGTGTAGCGTGCTGCAGCAGCAGTCTGCTCTGCACGCAGGCTTCCTCCAGTAAAACAAACTGGTGGTGTGACCAATGACCATTTACAATTATTAATACTATTACTAGCATATATATATTTATATATATTTTGGTTGAAACTGAGCCAGAAATTTTTTTTTTTTAAATAATATTCGATTATGGAGACTGTAGCGAATATTCGAAATAATCGAATAATCGCTGGCATCCCTAGTTAAAATATGATTATTTCTCACCCGCTAGTTCATTCCTCGCAGATTCTTCAGTCTCATCAGCCTCATCCTTCCATCAGTCCCAGTCCACGCCTCAGCCTCCAGCACACTTCCAGTGTCTGACTCCATATGATATTGTCCTGATGCTGTAAGGGTGATGCCCCATGATCACAAAATGACGCCTCTAGAGTCTGAGTGCCAAGGACCTCATATTATGTCAGTCATTAATGTTACATCACCCATTATAACAGTTTTCTTTCCTTTTTTCTCTTCTCTTAACTGAATAGCCCTGTCTTTAAGTATAACCCAATGTAAAGTCCTTTTCCTGCACCATTTTAAGGCTTCAAAACAGGCATTTTTACTGTATGTGTTTGGAGAAATGACACAATCAATGGCCCTGAATTGTAATTTATAAACTATTAATCTTGTGGTGCTTGAAGAAATACAGACTGGTTAAGCCGGCCAGGATATATATTTTGTAGCTATTTTTTGCAATATTTATAAAAATGTCACTAGTTATTTAAACAAACCACTATCTGAGGATTATACAAGCAACCATACAACGCCCTTTATCTAAAAGAAAGCAGCTTCATAAGAGGGCAACCAGAGTGACAGGGTGTGTCAGTGTGCTGAAGGATAGACCAGCTATCCAGGCCAGACTCTAAAGACTTTCCAAGGTGTCAAATGCTGCTGCCGGAGTACTGACTGGAAGTATTGCTGATATCATGTCCACCATATCCTCTTAAAATACTCTGTCCAACAATATCAGTCTCATGAAGAAAGGTTTTTTAACGCTTATTCAAAATAGCAGAGAAACATGCATTCTTGTTCTCAGGAGGGGACATTGACAGAGGATTATTGGAAAAGTACACAGTAGTACTTCATAGTACTTGTGGGGGTAGTTTCACTAGTACTGAGTGCAACAGGATCAATCTCACGAAGAACTAATGGCAACAAAAAATAATTCCCTCATCAAACTTAGCAGAAGTGGCTTGATTTTGTTCTCAGCAGGGGACTTTGACAGAGTATTACTCAAAAATACACAGTAAAAGTACTTCAATGTATTGTAAGTAGTAGGCTAATACAAAGTCAAACAGTATCAATTTCATTAAGAACTAATGGTAAAATTATATTTTTATCATTCATCAAAGACAGCAGAAAACATGCATTATGTAGCTACTATGGAGGGGACTCTGACAGAGGATTACTCACAAAGTACACAGTAAAAGTACTTCATTTTATTTCTGGTAGAAGTCAAACTAGAACCGAGTCCAACAGTGTCACTTTCCTTAAGAACTTGTGGTAACAAATATTTGTATCACTCATCAAATATAGCAGGAATAATGAAGAGCAGCTGATTTGAAAAAACAAACTTGAAGGGTGACCGCAGTGCAGAACCGCTGTATAGTTTAAATCTCCTAACAATGTTGTCCATTTTAGACATAGGCTTATTATATATACAGAGTTTGGCCCCGCCCCTCGCTCCAAGGACCATTAGACCATTTAGTAAGGTAAAAAGCAAAAAGCAAAAACGCCTCTCAGACGCTCTTCCGTTACGTGTTTAATAAAGAAAAACAATTGGACGGTGGATACAGGGATTATTCACCAGCCAGGCTGCTTTTCCCAACTGAGACTGAAAGAGAATTACTTCCATTAACAATACTCTATACTTGTCTTAAGGTTATTTTCCTATAAAAACAAAAATCCTTATTGATCAATCATTAAGATAAAATGGGAAAGATGTTGGGAGCATTATCATAATAAGAGAACCAAGGTTACCCACTATAAAACACATATACAACTAAATAGCTACAACATCTGTATTGTAACATTCAATGTGCAGTGTTTATTACTGAAGAAATAACTCCAGGAAATGAACTTACCGGCGATGCAACTATGGAGCGACGTGAATATGTTTCAATGAACTTCCTGAATCATATCAGCAGTTCTTGTTTTCCCTTCAGCTTCTACAGTTTAGCTTTACCACAGAAACACAACGAACAATTCTCTCAGTCTCAAACGGGAGTTTGAAACAGGGTGTGGTTTCCTCTCTTCGAAAAACATTCTGCGTCACACGCTTGGGCTGCGTTTCACTTCTCTTAATTTTCATTTCCTCGAGGAGGAGCGAGGATTGATAATGGAGGAGCTATAATCGAGGAACCACCAGATCATCCTTCGATTAAATCCTCAGACACTCGCCCCGCCCCCTTACTGTGTATCGCTCACTGATTGGCCGATGCAGCGCATGCACTGATCTGATGCTTCTTGACATGAGAGCAGTTTCCCAGCGGAGTGAAGAAAACACATGAACCTCACGGGAGTCACTCCTCAGTTTATACTGTGTTTTGTTTCAATTAATGCATCATTTAGTTACAAATATGTGATATATCTGAACAACAAAGTGGTCAAAAATCATTTTATTCATTTATTGGAAACATTTTCATGATCGCTTTTTTCGTTTTACATTTTCATTTATTGTCATTTCCATTCAGTCAGTCATTAAGTGCTATTAAAATGTTAATTTGCTGCATATCCACACAAACTAAGTGTGCAATCCAATAAATGTTAATCTAACTGGGTTTTGATAGATAACATATCTCTTTTTCTTCTCTCAATTATTTTATTTATTTTGTGCACTCTAATCAATATTAATCAAACTATTGTTCGCTTATACATTTTAAGAATGGCGTTTATCTTTTTTGAGAATGAGTTCTTATTTGATTTTATTTATTTGGGTCTACAACAGATGATACCAATGTTTGCGTCAGTAAATGTGGAATAACAGAGGCGGGGGTGTTTGTGAAAATAACGGGGACAGAGCTGCTGTCAGACGATCAGCTGTGTTTGGTTGACCACATTTTCCAGTTCCGTTTTGTCGCATTTATGTCACGCTCTCTTGAGAATACAAAAATAAACTTTACCTTTTTCATTTTTTACTTTAATAGATTTGTTATAGCATCAGACAACACTGGTCTTCTCAGATAGATGTCATATGACAGAGTATTGTACACTGAGCAGTGTTAACAACAACATAAACTGAAGGAAGTAATCTAAACTTACTGTCCATGATCTGGAGAAGAGAAAACAGCTTCACATGTAACAGACATCACTTTTATCTATTCCCCTTTTCTCTCACGCCGGTTTCATTCTAGTCTCACTTACTGTTCTTGCATATATGTGGTGGGGGGTAACAACCAAATACAACTTTATTTGCTGAACTAACATGTTTTCATAGCATTCTGTTATGTTATAATTGTTTTGCTGATACAATGTAATCCACAAAGAAACACAATCCAATAATACTTCGCATACATCAAAGATGTAATACATAACCGTGTATTTTGTTTATTTATTTAAAAGGGCAGTGCACATTAATCCACATTGCTGTAAATGAGCCAGTACTAGCCAGCAGGCTAATTTTCAACTGTTGTCCTTGGCAAGATGTTAAATGACCACAATAATATAACTTATATAACTTTGTATTTATCTCTAGGGGAGTTGCTGTGCAGTAGTTGCAGAACAAATATGGAATTGTGCCAATAAAAATGAACAGAACCTTGTCAATCCATATATCCAGTATGAACAATATCAAAATAGTTTTCAAATGATCATAAAATATAAACAGGTTCAGTCCACGGGGGTCATGATTGTATCACATTTGTTTAAAACTTTATGTCCGTACCTTAAGTTTGGAAAATGTATTTGAAACAGAAACAAGTGACCTAGGTTTGAAGCTCAGACAAGAAGTAGACCTTTTTACGTATAAATAGGAAGATTATCCTGAAGTCTGCAGACGGATCTTTGTTCATACATTCTCTTCCCTTTATTCAGAAGTTTATGTTACGTTTGGCCTCTGTTTTAAAACACCTTGTGCTTTATCTAAGACAGAGAGTCGGGCCCGGCGCCACGAGGGGGCAAAAGGGGGCATTGCCCCCTCAGTTGTCTTATTTGCCCCCTCACCTTGAGCATCATTCATCCATCAAAAAGTACAATAAAAGTCACGATTATTAAATAACTTTAAATAATTATTTCCCCCAACACACGTTACTATGTTTAGATCAGATATGTGGGCAGGCAGTCAAGCAACGTGTAAAAAAGCCTCAACCCCAAGTGAGCTTGTTGTCTTAATGTTAGCGTGTGTGCTTAGCTGTAAACACAGTCGGATGGGTGACCAAAACGTCCCCGTTTTCCAGGCAAAGTCCCCGTTTTTGGTGGCCGGTACCCGGTTGAAACACCCGAAAATGTTCCCGTTTTTGAATGTGCGTTAAAAAACAGAGCAAGGTGAAATAAAATGTTACATGTCAGTAAAAACAGAGTAACAGTGTTGTGCCTTTTTGTAGCGTTAGCGTATTTCTTCTTCTACCTCTTCTACCTCTTCTTCTTCTTCTTCTTCTTCTTCTTCTTCTTCTTCTTCTTCTTCTTCTTCTTCTTCTTCTTCTTCTTCTTCTTCTTCTTCTTCTTCTTCTTCTTCTTCTATGTACCTGCCCGCGAGATTTTGGATAAATCCATAGTATTACAACAAAAGTACTTTAAATGAGGTAAGTTACGAATGTATGTTCTCAATCGCCAAGTATGGGATTGAATATTACATTAGTTTATATTAGATTTATTGTCCCCAGGGGGAAATTCATTTGCACAGCTCTGTTATAGTAATCTGTATCATATAAACCGTATTGGTACAATGAGTGACATCTAGTGGCGGATTGTGGAACATTGATTTGATTTTTCTCATGGCAGTTTCACTCTAGAGACAAACCAGGGGACTTTACTTTTAATCTGTGTCTGTCCATTTGGTGTAGTGTTTTATCCAATATTACATTTTGTTTATACATTAGTCACTTTCTTATGAAATGCCAGGTTTTAGGCCTTGATTTGCACATTCAATCCTGGAAGTAAAAAATCAACCAGATACTTTTTCTAGATAGTAAGTAAGTAATAACTGTATAGGAAGACGAGTTAAGGGATAGAGGAGAAAAGGTTATGGTATAATTACAGAGCCAATTTATAAATGGAGGAAATCAATTTTAGTCTGTTAACCAAAGTGCAGCCATCTGATAATGTACTATCTGTAATTAAAGATCAGAGGAAAAGAACAGAATGAGAGGGGTCAATCCAGAATACAAATAAAGAAGCAAAGAGATTGTAGAGCAGTGAGAAAGAAAAAAGCTTGGTGTGTCAATTCATTACATTGCCAGTATTTTTCGTTGTTGTGAGAGAAAAAAAATCGCCCCCTCGAATTTTTTAACAGCCCCCTCAGTAATTTCAACCTGGAGCCGGGCCTGCAGAGAGTGCTACCTCTGTAACAGCCTCTACTGCCCTCTCTACTGCTTCTTGTGGAGTTTCTGCCCCCTTAGCTGCACCAAGTCCTGCAACGCCCCCCATCCCAGCTCCCACAAAAGCAGTTGCCCCTGTAAGTGTGCTTGATACAGCTGTTCCTGCTGCAACCCTGGCTATATCTTGTCCTTTCCTCAAAACTATGCCTACTACTCCAACCTCCACTGCTACTCCCGCTACCGCATTCATCCTTGCACATTACTGCTGCATATACTGTATTTGTTGTATGGATTCTTATCAGTGTATTTATTCTTATGTATACATTTTACATGAGACTTCCTCATCAGAAACCAAAGAGTGCCTGCATGTCTGAGATTACTAATTTCCAACAAGACACTGTTTCAAAGACATACCCGTATTTTCAAAACATTTTCAAGTTACACTTTGGTTGCACTCACATCTAGCTCAGATAAATTCACATCAGAGGTAAAACCCTGACATGGCACAATATCTGCACATATCTTATCACCTCGCTCCATTGTCTGGTCTGAATGATTTAGACATGTGTGTTGACCACAGAAGACTTGTGTAACTGCTGTCAATGCTATTGCAGTGGCTTCTCTTAATAACGCTTCCCTAAAAGCAGTCACCTGTGGGCGATGATAGGTTGTGATCTGTACACGAATGGAACATTCTGTGGATAGATTAGATATGAGTTTTGCATTATCAAAACTCATATCTAATCAATGTTTTCCTTCTATTAGCTTACATTTCAATTACAGTCTTTTGGAATGTGTGAAATCATAAAATGGCATTCTGTTATTTGTTTATTGGGTTACAGTTTTAACATTTTTAAATGTAATGTTATTCACTGACACACACAACTCAAACCATTAGAATATACTGCTATCTAGTGGGAAGTTGATGCAACTGCATTATTTAAAGTGTTTAAAGAGAGTTAGTCTTTTTCTCTCACCTTTTCTTGAGCATAGCAAAGGGAAACCATTCATCTATCTTTTACTAGAAACAAAATATGTATCATGTGTGTTACGTTGCGTCCTGGTGCAGGGGTACAGAGGGAAGTAATCAAATATAAAAATAACCGGCAGAGAGAAAAAAGAGAGGAAACTGATTTCTGAAGCCACAAGATGTTCTTTTAATTAATCAGAAAGTAAAGAGGGCACACCAGCCAATATGTATCGTATCAATGTGTCACGCATTCTGGTGAGATCAGGTTGGACAAAGGAGCCTCATTCACTTTACATTGGGGTTGTTTGCGTGGTGCCGACACGTAAATGTAACAAAGTTAGTGACTCCACCACGCAATGTGGTGTTAAGGAGTCGTGGTGGAGTCACGCATTCTGGTGAGATCAGGTTTTGACAAATATATGTATTAACAGAAGCTTAACGTAAACCAAAAAACTAACACAAAGGAAAAACAAAAGACGAAGCGACGTATAGCTGCTCCGAGGTCAGGTCCTCTGCGGGAGAGAGATTGCGGGTCTCGCTCAGACCCTTTAACCCTCTGGTACCGGCCGCCAGGTGTCCTCAATCCCAGCTGATAGACCAAAGGGAAAACCATAAAGAAACATATACACACACCAGAGATAACAAGGCGGGGGTCGTCATAAAAAAACAACAATAACGTTTTTTAAAAACAGAAAAAGCTCGGCAATAAAACCAGACACCAAAACATGTTTAGAGGTGGCTGTAAGCAAAGTTTGGGATGCAGAGATTGGTGGAATCGGGTAGTTCTGTATTCCTTTTTAAATCATTGTAACACTGTTACCAAGCCTTTATCGAGCTGGTCAGCATGAGTGAAGAGAACTGTTGCGTATTTGAAGACTTCTTCAGAAAATAATTTGTTTATTTCTTTGATCACTTCCCGTTCGTGCTTTGTGAATTTCTTCACTTCAAGCACAATGAGAAAAGCATGCGGCCAAGGAGCGCAGTCTGTGATACACGTTATTATCTCAGGCTAAAGCTCCTTCTCTGATTGATCTGTGTCGAAGAACCCAGGAGTGTCGATCAGAGTGATGCTTCTTCCACTAACGGATCTGGTTTCTGCTTGATATGTACTTGTTTCAGAATTGGCAGTAGTATTCGTTGTGAACAGTTCAGCTCCAAATATGGTGTTAGCCAGGCTGCTTTTCCCAACTGAGACTGAAAGAGAATTACTTCCATTAACAATACTCTATACTTGTCTTAAGGTTATTTCCCTATACAAACTAAAATCCTTATTGCTCAATCATTAAGATAAAATGGGAAAGATGTTGGTACGGAGCATTATCATAATAAGAGAACCAAGGTTACCCACTATAAAACACATATACAACTAAATAGCTACAACATCTGTATTGTAACATTTAATGTGCAGTGTTTATTACTGAAGAAATAACTCCAGGAAATGAACTTACCGGCGATGCAACTATGGAGCGACGTGAATATGTTTCAATGAACTTCCTGAATCATATCAGCAGTTCTTTTTTCCCCTTCAGCTTCTACAGTTTAGCTTTACCACAGAAACACAACGAACAATTCTCTCAGTCTCAAACGGGAGTTCGAAACAGGATGTGGTTTCCTCTCTTCGAAAAACATTCTGCATCACACGCTTGGTCTTTTTGGTTGAACACAGTTTCCAGTTCTGTTTTGTCGCATTTATGTCACGCTCTCTTGAGAATACAAAAATAAACTTTACCTTTTTTACTTTAATAGATTTGTTATAGCATCAGACAACTCTCATCATTGGTCTTCTCAGATAGATGTCATGACAGAGTATCAGTGAGCAGTGTTAACAACAAAATAAACTGAAGGAAGTAATCTAAACTTACTGTCCATGATCTGGAGAAGAGAAACAGCTTCACATGTAACAGACATCACTTTTATCTATTCCCCTTTTCTCTCACGCAGGTTTCATTCTAGTCTCACTTACAGTTCTTGCATATGTGTGGTGGGGGGGAAATAACCAAATACAACTTTATTTGCTGAACTAACATGTTTTCATAGCATTCTGTTTAATCAATGTTATAATTGTTTTGCTGATACAATGTAATCCACAAAGAAACACAACCCAATAATACTTTGCATACATCAAATATTTAATACATAACCGTGTATTTTGTTTGTTTGTTTATTTAAAAGGACAGTGCACATTAATCCACATTGCTGTAAATGAGCCAGTATTAGCCAGCAGGCTAATTTTCAACTGTTGTCCTTGACAAGATGTTAAATGACCACAATAATATAACTTATATACTTATAGTATCACTTTTTATTTATCTCTAGGGGAGTTGCTGTGCAGTAGTTGCAGAACGAATATGGAATTGTGCCAATAAAAATGAACAGAACCTTGTCAATCCATATATCCAGTATGAACAATATCAAAATAGTTTTCAAATGATCATAACATATAAACAGGTTCAGTCCACGGGGGTCATGATTGTATCACATTTGTTTAAAACTTTATGTCCGTACCTTAAGTTTGGAAAATGTATTTGAAACAGAAACAAGTGACCTAGGTTTGAAGCTCAGACAAGAAGTAGACCTTTTTACGTATAAATAGGAAGATTATCCTGAAGTCTGCAGAAGGATCTTTGTTCATACATTCTCTTCCCTTTATTCAGAAGTTTATGTTACGTTTGGCCTCTGTTGTAAAACACCTTGTGCTTTATCTAAGACCGAGAGTGCTACCTCTGTAACAGCCTCTACTGCCCTCTCTACTGCTTCCTGTGGAGTTTCTGCCCCCTTAGCTGCACCAAGTCCGGCAACGCCCCCCATCCCAGCTCCCACAAAAGCAGTTGCCCATCTAAGGCTGCGGCCCCACGAGGACGAATTCGGTCGTTTGCGTTACTGTTTAGTGTCATATAGACCGTTCGGCCACACGAGGACGACCGAATATGGCACTAAACGACTGAGGAAACGACAACGGGTCCCAAGGTGGATAGAAATGCATACGCCACTCTCTGGGGGGTCAAACAGCTCCGTGTGTGCACCCTATACGGACATTTTCAGATCACTGATAGTGATTGCGCAATAGCCCCGCCTCTCCCCACCTCTTCTGCTCACCTCCGCTTACCCCGCGCCAGTGCTGAAGTGTTTCGCCACCAACAACAACAACAATGGCGGATCGCAGAGTTGCTATCGTGCTCCGGACGCTATTGACCATGCTACAGTTGTTTGTGCTACATCTACAGCAATAATGATGAGGCAATAGCCCCGCCTCTCCCCACCTCTGCTGCTCACCCCCACGTCAAAGTAAACTGCATCCTGAATTCAGATTATTTATCTTTCTCTCGCGAGTGAAGTCTAATCTGACAGGACGGAGACACGCAGCTCTGCCCACCTACAGCTCCTCCCGCTGCAGCAAAACACACACTTCAAGTCAGATCATCACCCTTAGCTATTTTAATTACCTCTCAAACTCCCTAAACTAGTTATAAATATGTTTATTTTTTACTGTCGGCCGGGTCACTCATTACTGGATCAGCTGCTGCATGAGACAGACACTGACGCTGTCCGAAGAGAAGGAGGAAAAAGAGAGGCTCCGTGTATTTTATCATTATATTATATAGAGTCGTTATTCATTTGTTTTAAAGCTCAATAAATAACAAAGAAGACCTTTGACCGGCACTTTTATAATTTTGTCCGGAAGATTTCAACTTTAATAAACGCTGACTGGCGAAAAACTCTGCCCGGTTCCCTCGGCCCCCACCGCGGAGAATAAACAGAAGGGCAACCATGACAACCATGCTTCTTCGCTGCTTTTGTGGAGGAAGTTACAGCGCCACGTAGAGGCTCCTGCATATGTACTGCAGCTTCTCCAGCGGTTGGAGCTAAACGGAGCGGTCTCGTGTGGGCAGACACTATCCGGATAATTATTGCATGTGGACGGAAGCCGTTTGCGATTGCGTTTGCGTTAATCCTATGCGTTTAGCCGTTTTCGTCCTCGTGGGGCCGCAGCCTAAGTGTGCTTGATGTAGCTACAGCTGTTCCTGCTGCAAACCTGGCTATATATTGTCCTTTCCTCAAAACTATGCCTCCTACTCCAACCTCCACTGCTACTCCCGCTACCGCATTCATCCTTGCACATTACTGCTGCATATACTGTATTTGTTGTATGTATTCTTATCAGTGTATTTATTCTTATTTATACATTTTACATGAGACTTCCTCATCAGAAACCAAAGAGTGCCTGCATGTCTGAGATTACTAATTTCCAACAAGACACTGTTTCAAAGACATACCCGTATTTTCAAAACATTTTCAAGTTACACTTTGGTTGCACTCACATCTAGCTCAGATAAATTCACATCAGAGGTAAAACCCTGACATGGCACAATATCTGCACATATCTTATCACCTCGCTCCATTGTCTGGTCTGAATGATTTAGACATGTGTGTTGACCACAGAAGACTTGTGTAACTGCTGTCAATGCTATTGCAGTGGCTTCTCTTAATAACGCTTCCCTAAAAGCAGTCACCTGCGCGATGATAGGTTGTGATCTGTACACGAATGGAACATTCTGTGGATAGATTAGATATGAGTTTTGTATTATCAAAACTCATATCTAATCAATGTTTTCCTTCTATTAGCTTACATTTCAATTACAGTCTTTTGGAATGTGTGAAATCATAAGTCTGGCAGTCTGTTATTTGTTTATTGGGTTACAGTTTTAACATTTTTAAATGTAATGTTATTCACTGACACACACAACTCAAACCATTAGAATATACTGGTTAGGTGATGTAACTGCATTATTTAAAGTGTTTATAGAGAGTTAGTCTTTTTCTCTCACCTTTTGTTGAGCATGGAAAAGGCAAGGGGAAACCATTTATCTATCTTTTACTAGAGAAAAATGTGTATCATGTGTGTTACGTTCCGTCCTGGTGCAGGGGTACAGAGGGAAGTAATCAAATATAAAAATAACCGGCAGAGAGAAAAAAGAGAGGAAACTGATTTCTGAAGCCACAAGATGTTCTTTTAATTAATCAGAAAGTAAAGAGGGCACACCAGCCAATATGCATAGTAAACTAATGTGTGTGTGTGTGTGTGTGTGTGTGTGTGTGTGTGTGTGTGTGTGTGTGTGTGTGTGTGTGTGTGTGTGTGTGTGTGTGTGTGTGTGTGTGTGTGTGTGTGTGTGTGTGTGTGTGTGTGTGTGTGTGTGTGTGTGTGTGTGTGTGTGTGTGTGTGTGTGTGTGTGTGTGTGTGTGTGTGTGTGTGTGTGTGTGTGTGTGTGTGTGTGTGTGTGTGTGTGTGAAAACAATAAGCAAAGTTTCAACAGGAGACAGAAATACAGCAACAACAACAGTGTTTGATGATTACATTAAAAAGAAAGTTACTTTACATGACCTCTAACTGAATCTTATTAATGAATGATGTTTAAACTGATTTTGAATTATGTGGTTATGAAATTGGGAATGTATGTACAATATCAAATCTAAAGCTAATGTGAGTAAAGTTCCTGAAAAGGGAATAAGTGAATTAAACTTGAAGTTCAGACAACAAAGTCAAGCTTATGAATAAAAATGATCAGCTTGTTGATTAAGATTTCTATACGATATCAATAGAGATGTGATACTTGGTGATGCATTCATTTCTTGTCCTGAGAGTCAGATTGATCTTAAGCCTTTTAAACACTCCGTCTTTAGCTTGCTTTCTGACTTTTTCCTGTGACATGTTTCCTGATGACTGTCAAATGAGCTCCACCTCTTGTTGTATTTGTTCCTCCACTGCTTAGCCTTGTAGCATCTCCTTGGTGTAGTAGCTTTCTTTGTTTTCATCTACCATCTTATCTATTGTCTTGAGTAGCTCCTTCAACTGGAACTGATTTCTCCTGTATTCTTTCTGCTTGTTGTTCTTCCAGTGTTTATTATCTATGACGTGGCAGCGGCCTCCGCACTTCTTCACAAGATCCCTCACATGCTGGTTCTCCTGGAAATGCTTCTCAATCGTCTGTCCTTGATCGAGCTGGTCACCATAAGTGAAGAGAACTGTTGCGTATTTGAAGACTTCTTCAGAAAAGTATTGACTTATTTTGTTGATGACGTCCTCTTCGTGCTCTGTGTATCGATTCACTTTAAACACAATGAGAAAAGCATGGGGCCCAGGAGGGCACTCTGTGATACACCTTATTATCTCAGGCTTCAGCTCCCCCTCTGATTTATCTGTGTGGAAGAAACCAGGAGTGTCGACCAGAGTGATGCTTCTTCCATGGACAGATCTGGTTTCTGCTCGACATTTACTTGTTACTGATTTGGTAGAACTGAATGTTTTGAATAGTTCTTCATCAAATATGGCGTTAGCCACGCTGCTTTTCCCAACTCCAGTTTTCCCCAAGATAACAATTCTTCTTTCTGGCGCTGAAAGAGAATAATTTCCATTAATAATACTCTTTACTTGTCTTTTGGTTGGTTTTGTTAGAAACAAACGAGCTAAATCGCAAAGAAATCCATAAAAACTCAAATAATTGAACTTACTGTAAATGTTGTCAAAAGCAAATCAAAAGTGGAGCGACAGCTAGTTGCAGCTTGTTGCTATGAGTTAACACAAATCTGGGCGAGGCTTCATGTGTGCTTTTATCTGATCAAACCACATTCCTCTGTTAGCATTCAGATGTGGGCCATGATACAATGCTGTCTGTACACGAAGGGAACATGCTGTGGATAGTTTTGATTTTCATAAAATGGCATTCTGTTCAGTGTTCCTTGACTTCCTTCTTTAACTGTCGATGTAGTCTTCTTTACTGACATACAAACCCACCAAAGGTTTTTACCCAAATCCTTAGAATAAGCTGATGATGAGCTAATCCCCCCTAATTCTAATGTAAATCTAGATAACTTTATTCCACCTATTCAGATGTGTCCACAGACAAGAAAGGAATTACAGACAAAACTTCCCATCATGGCACAGATCAGGTTACCTACGTTCTAGTCAGAGTAGAGATAAAGTCAAATGTACTTTAAAAAGATTAGCTTTGTGCATGACTGTTTGCTTTTTAGACTGATTAAACCACATAGTAGTCACTGCAGACAACTTCTCTTTTTCTGTATGTATGTTGAATAAATGACAATGAATACATATTTAAAAAAATATTATTTAGCTTTTTTGTCTGAGAATTAATCAGAATGGATACTGATCCAATTAACAAAGTCCATTTACTCAAGTACTGCACTGAAGCACACATTTGAACTTGAGTTGAGTATTTTCATTCACAATTCATACATCTACACTACTATTTCAGAGGAATATAATATTCTACTTTATACTCTACCACATAGTTACTTCACAAAACATAGGATACAATCACAACACATTGCAACACCTTTTAAAGATTAATCCGCCCTACATGTACAGCTCTGCAATAACACCAGATATAAAAACATTTGAAAAAATCAATTCTAGAGGTGGTTGTAAGCCATGTCTGGGATGCAGAGATTGGTGGAATCTGGTTGTTTTTTATTCCTTTTAAAATCCTTGTAACACTTTTACCAAGCCTCTGAAAGGGAGGAATCTTTGGCCTAATTCCAATAAACAGGGCTTTTAAAAAAATACAATAAAAAAATAAATGCATGAATGACAGTTTCCTGATCAGTTTTTAGGGTGGCGACTGCATGTTGTTTGGAAAGTTGTGTAGACTTTTATTTTGAAAGGTTTATTAGTGGAAACAGGCCTCTATGTAACCCTAACCCAGTTTGTATGAACATGACATTCAAATAATTGGCCAACAGTACGGTAATCCTCCCATCGTGCATTTGACATGATTTGTGCGTAGTGAAAACCATAGTCAGTGCAGCTATAATAAGTGGTTCCCTCTCAAATACGACTACGTTCACAGCTTTCAACACTCCTAATATCAAATCAACACATCATAAATAGAATATGTAGTCTTTTAATATTTCGTGAGAAGAGGGAGGATGGCAGCTGCACCCTTTCATATCTTTTAAAGCTGGAGTGGTTTGTCTCAGAGTGATATAACAGGTTTAATGGAATTGTGTCTGTTTTTACTGGCAGCATCCAACAGCATCGTACATGTACGTACATGTTAAGGTTGTTCAGGTCGTTTTCTCGTCAACAGTATCACAATAATTCAATTCCAGTTGCTACTTTTGAGACACTCAGGAATTCAGATTAATATAAAGAGACTAAAGCGAGAGTGAGTTAGTCTCTTCAATGATGATGTAGATTTCAAAGAAAGGTGTACAAACGAACAGCTACATAATAACAGGCACAATCATTTACAGTGCGTTATATTGGCAATGGTTTTTCAGTTTTCGGACAACAAAGAAACCTTATGCCACATATTTGCAACTCATCTTTTGGTTTGGTTTGTTCACCTACATTTTTAACAGCACATTTATATTGTTTTATGAATAAATACATTTAAAAGCAACCTATCAGCTGTTTTATTCTTACATAATACATGAAAAACCAACCTGGTCTCACCAGAATGCGTGACTCCACCACGACACCGCAGTATGTGGTGGAGTCACACACTTTGCTACAATTAGTGTCTGCACCACGCAAACAACCCCAATGTAAAGTGAATGAGGCCTTTGTCGTGGTGCACACACACATTTCTACAATGTCCCGCAGTGAGCTTTTATTTTAAAATCTACTTTATAGCTTGTAGTAACTCACGGGAGGCTTCTTTTATTTTATTTGTATTCATAATAATTTTTATTTTTCGTCAGAATGTAAAAATTACTTTAGTTACGAATTTTTGTTCTCAAAAAACAGTGCATTGTGTGTAATGCAACTGTGATTTTTATTAAATTAGTTAGTTTTTAAGGAAGGCCAGAGCTTCAGCTGTGGAAAATAGATTGTTCCCTTTAGTTAACGTTATTTAAAAGATAATTATATTCCGATTTGATCATGTCCCCTGTATTGTATTACGGACGCAAAGAGCAATGTGAGCGTCCATTCCCATTGGATAACGGAGGATTTTACCCCGGAAGTAAGTATTCTCCTTACTGTCGATTGATTTTACAGTGATATCTGCACTACTCATCAACTCAAAAACACCAGCAACAACAACAGTGTTCGATGATTACATAAAAAATAAAGTTAGACCTCGAACTGAATCTTATTAATTAGTGTGAATGCTGTTTACAGCTTTCCACTATAGTTCTTCGAATCTTTATTCTTTCCACTTATTTCAGCCAATACTTTGGCTCTCCATAACTTCAGTTTATTTGCAGCTACAGAAACCATTCAAATATTAAACTATTCAGCCTGTTCAGGAATCGATGGGAAACCTTCAACTTTTTAAAAATATGTTATACTTTTTGAAATATTCAGCTTTTTAAACTCTTTTTTTAACATGGAAGTCAATGGGAGATGCCTTCAAATACTCTTTTCCTACACCTTGCGCCAAATGCTACTCCTTCCACATACTTTCAGCTAGACACTTCATTCCAACTTTCAAACGATCACAAGACCTCCAGCTATTCAAAATTGATTTTTTTTTATCTTTTACACTTTTTGAGATATTTAACTTAGTTTGGAGCTTGGTAGAGAGGCCTTTTCAGATTTTAACATTAGTGTAGATGAAGCAGCTCGTTAAGTCTAGAGTGCTTGATCTCAAAACAGAGTACAGGAGTGTTTCAAATTCTCCCCCAAATTTTTTTTAAACTTAGCATAATTCCCAAACCCTACACTCCTCAGACATATTTTTTCATGAAAAACATAGGAAAACCTCTCCTATGTTGGAAAATAAAAAAGATTAAGAAGAAATATTAAAAAAAATGCCTCTTGAGGGCATGAAGAGACAAAAGGTCCACCTAGCTCCCAATTGATTCCCATGTTAAATCTTTCCAGAACTTTCTTCAGAACAGAGAGAAGTACACTTTAGACAAACTGCTCCCATCTCCACATTTTACACAAAAAAACAAAAAAAACAACATATATCAGTTCATTGGGGTTCCCTGATGCTCACGGTCTGGTAAATTTTTTATAGGAGCCATAGTTTTTTAACAGGTGGCAAAATGATCAGATATGAGCCTCAATGCATTCTTAATGGGACTCAGTGCTGCAGTTGGTAAATTGTCATAAGTCGTCACCATGGTAACCTTTGATCTCTGTGTTTACACCATAGACTATATATATAAATGGACGTAGTGTCCGTGACGTCACCCATAGGATTCTGCAGAGTTGCCGTGAAGCCCTTAGTAGGCGGAGTCGGCCACTAACGGCTCGACTGTGACGTCAGAGTCTATTCCTTGACTTCCTTGACTTCAATTGTTAACTGTCGATGTAGTCTTCTTTACTGACATACAAACCCACCAAAGGTTTTTACCCAAATCCTTAGAATAAGATGATGATGAGCTAATCCCCCCTAATTCTAATGTAAATCTAGATAACTTTATTCCACCTATTCAGATGTGTCCACAGACAAGAAAGGAATTACAGACAAAACTTCCCATCATGGCACAGATCAGGTTACCTACGTTCTAGTCAGAGTAGAGATAAAGTCAAATGTACTTTAAAAAGATTAGCTTTGTGCATGACTGTTTGCTTTTTAGAGTGATTAAACCACACAGTAGTCACTGCAGACAACTTCTCTTTTTCTGTATGTATGTTGAATAAATGACAATGAATACATATTTAAAAAAATATTATTTAGCTTTTTTGTCTGAGAATTAATCAGAATGGATACTGATCCAATTAACAAAGTCCATTTACTCAAGTACTGCACTGAAGCACACATTTGAACTTGAGTTGAGTATTTTCATTCACAATTCATACATCTACACTACTATTTCAGAGGAATATAATATTCTACTTTATACTCTACCACATAGTTACTTCACAAAACATAGGATACAATCACATTGCAACACCTTTTAAAGATGAATCCGCCCTACATGTACAGCTCTGCAATAACACCAGATATAAAAACATTTGATAAAATCAATTCTAGAGGTGGTTGTAAGCCATGTCTGGGATGCAGAGATTGGTGGAATCTGGTTGTTTTTTATTCCTTTTAAAATCCTTGTAACACTTTTACCAAGCCTCTGAAAGGGAGGAATCTTTGGCCTAATTCCAATAAACAGGGCTTTTAAAAAAATACAATAAAAAAATAAATGCATGAATGACAGTTTCCTGATCAGTTTTTAGGGTGGCGACTGCATGTTGTTTGGAAAGTTGTGTAGACTTTTATTTTGAAAGGTTTATTAGTGGAAACAGGCCTCTATGTAACCCTAACCCAGTTTGTATGAACATGACATTCAAATAATTGGCCAACAGTACGGTAATCCTCCCATCGTGCATTTGCGTATTTTGACTGACATAATTTGTGCGCAGTGAAAACCATAGTCAGTGCAGCTATAATAAGTGGTTCCCTCTCAAATACGACTACGTTCACAGCTTTCAACACTCCTAATATCAAATCAACACATCATAAATAGAATATGTAGTCTTTTAATATTTCGTGAGAAGAGGGAGGATGGCAGCTGCACCCTTTCATATCTTTTAAAGCTGGAGTGGTTTGTCTCAGAGTGATATAACAGGTTTAATGGAATTGTATCTGTTTTTACTGGCAGCATCCAACAGCATCGTACATGTACGTACATGTTAAGGTTGTTCAGGTCGTTTGCTCGTCAACAGTATCACAATAATTCAATTCCAGTTGCTACTTTTGAGACACTCAGGAATTCAGATTAATATAAAGAGACTAAAGCGAGAGTGAGTTAGTCTCTTCAATGATGATGTAGATTTCAAAGAAAGGTGTACAAACGAACAGCTACATAATAACAGGCACAATTATTTACAGTGCGTTATATTGGCAATGGTTTTTCAGTTTTCGGACAACAAAGAAACCTTATGCCACATATTTGCAACTCATCTTTTGGTTTGGTTTGTTCACCTACATTTTTAACAGCACATTTATATTGTTTTATGAATAAATACATTTAAAAGTAACCTATCAGCTGTTTTATTCTTACATAATACATGAAAAACCAACCTGGTCTCACCAGAATGCGTGACTCCACCACGACTCCTTAACACCGCAGTACGTGGTGGAGTCACGCACTTTGCTACAATTACGTGTCGGCACCACGCAAACAACCCCAATGTAAAGTGAATGAGGCTCCTTTGTCGTGGTGCACACACACATTTCTACAACGTCCCGCAGTGAGCTTTTATTTTAAAATCTACTTTATAGCTTGTAGTAACTCACGGGAGGCTTCTTTTATTTTATTTGTATTCATAATAATTTTTATTTTTCGTCAGAATGTAAAAATTACTTTAGTTACGAATTTTTGTTCTCAAAAAACAGTGCATTGTGTGTAATACAACGGTGATTTTTATTAAATTAGTTCGTTTTTAAGGAAGGCCAGAGCTTCAGCTGTGTCAAATAGATTGTTCCCTTTAGTTAAAGTTATTTAAAAGATAATTATATTCCGATTTGATCATGTCCCCTGTATTGTATTACGGACGCAAAGAGCAATGTGAGCGTCCATTCCCATTGGATAACGGAGGATTTTACCCCGGAAGTAAGTATTCTCCTTACTGTCGATTGATTTTACAGTGATATCTGCACTACTCATCAACTCAAAAACACCAGCAACAACAACAGTGTTCGATGATTACATAAAAAATAAAGTTAGACCTCGAACTGAATCTTATTAATTAGTGTGAATGCTGTTTACAGCTTTCCACTATAGTTCTTCGAATCTTTATTCTTTCCACTTATTTCAGCCAATACTTGGCTCTCCATAACTTCAGTTTATTTGCAGCTACAGAAACCATTCAAATATTAAACTATTCAGCCTGTTCAGGAATCGATGGGAAACCTTCAACTTTTTAAAAATATGTTATACTTTTTAAATATTCAGCTTTTTAAACTCTTTTTTTAACATGGAAGTCAATGGGAGATGCCTTCAAATACTCTTTTCCTACACCTTGCGCCAAATGCTACTCCTTCCACATACTTTCAGATAGACACTTCATTCCAACGTTCAAATGATCACAAGACCTCCAGCTATTCAAAATTGATTTTTTTGATCTTTTACACATTTTGAGATATTTAACTTAGTTTGGAGCTTGGTCGAGAGGCCTTTTTCAGATTTTAACATTAGTGTAGATGAAGCAGCTCGTTAAGTCTAGAGTGCTTTGATCTCAAAACAGAGTACAGGAGTGTTTCAAATTCACCCCCAAAAATGTTTTAAACTTAGCATAATTCCCAAACCCTACACTCCTCAGACATATTTTCTCATGAAAAACATAGGAAAACCTCTCCTATGTTGGAAAATAAAAAAAAATTAAGAAGAAATATTAAACAAAATGCCTCTTGAGGGCATGAAGTGACAAAAGGTCCACCTAGCTCCCAATTGATTCCCATGTTAAATCTTTCCAGAACTTTCTTTAGAACAGAGAGAAGTACACTTTAGACAAACTGAAACAGAGCTAGCTCAGGCTAAGAAGCTAAGCTAACATGAAATACATGCATACCAAGTTACTGCTAACAGTGTAGCTCCCCTATATAAACGTTACATCCATAATCAAATGAGACAATCTGCAAGAGAATTAGCTATATTTTGTTATTCTTAATGCTTGTCATTCACACGTTGAGAAAAGACAGACTCCACCGCCCGGACCTAACGGAGCCGCAGTGGGTTAGCTCCGGGACGCCGGCTAGAGCTAGCCCCCTGCGGCTCCGTTAGCTCCGGCGGCCACCACTGGGATAATTGGGTCCCCTATTAACATTTGCTCCCATTTAGCATTATGGGCGTCATAGCCATAGACTATACAAGTCTTACCCAAGGCTGAATCATAAACTAAAATGTATATGTATGCATAAAGGGTTACGTCCTTAGCTGGATAATAAGTAACAAGCTAAGCTACCAAGCACACAAACACCTACGAACGGGGTTAACATGTATAATATTATCATGGTAGACTTCTTGGAAGTTCTGTTAGTACATTCAAGCGCACAGCACGACATTTTAATTGTCTGGTATTTGTAACAATATTCCCTAAAAGGCACAATCACCACAAACACGGCTAAAGCTAAAGGGTCAAGTACAGTACTATGACTAACTAACGTTGTAGCCTCTATGGTTGTAGCCTAGCAGAGTGGACAAGTTGCTGTTAGCTGACAGTGAGGCATGTACATGTCCATCAACGTGACCACGCCCTAATTTATGCAAAAAAATTAAGACCTAATATAAATAAAAGGGTCGTGTTAGAAAACAATTCACTCACAGATCCATAATCATGAAGGTGGAACCTAACTATATCGATAATAATATTTATTGCATCCATGGGTAGAAACATGTTTTTTTCTGCTGTAAAGTTGGGCATTTTCACATGGGGTCTATGGAAATTGCTCCTTTCTGCAGCCAGTCCCTAGCGGCCCATGTATGAACTGCAGTGTGTGGCACTTCCGTATTGGCTTCCCGGCTGTTCCCCAGAGTTTGCCGCTTGGTTTACACACACAGGTGTTTGTAAACATTCATTCACTACTACTTACATTTAAATATCTTTATTTAACTCCTTCAGCCTAATTTCAGCTGCAGGAACTATTCAAAAATCAAACCATTCAGCCTTTTCCGCACATGATGGGAAACTTTCAACTTTTTCAAAATATGTTATACTTTTTAAAACATTCAGCTTTTTTAACATGGAAGTCATTACAATGCATTTGAGCTGTAACAATTAACACACACACACACACACACACACACACACACACACACACACACACACACACACACACACACACACACACACACACACACACACACACAGAGATAGACAGACAGACAGACAGACAGACAGACAGACACAGACAGACAGAAATTGGGGAAATTGGTCCGTGCGCAAAGCATTGTGGGGATTTTAAGAGAGAGAGTGCAATCAAGAGAAGAGAGAGGGCGATCAAGAGAAGAGAGAGAGGGCGAGCAAGAGAAGAAAGAGAGAAGAGAGAGGGCGATCAAGAGAAGAGAGAGAGGGCGATAGAAATTGAGAGGGTTATCAAGAGAAGAGAGAGAGAAGAGAGAGAGAAGAGAGAGAGAAGAGAGAGAAGAGAGAGAGTAATGTAACCTCCTAATGTAATGTGTGACTCCTATGAACATTTTCAAAAAGTGGTCAAACTTCACATGTGTGCTAACAGTCCAGCCGTGACGAAATCTACGGGACAGTTTTGAGATTTCTTCAAATGCCGTTGCCATGGCAACACAATGCTCACCATGAAATACGGTTTTCTCATAACTTCAGTGAAAATGCTCGAAATGGCCCAAAACTTCACAGGTTTGGTAACGATGCAGCCATCAACACATCTAAGCGTATTATGGGGTGTCATAATATGACGTTGCCATGGCGACAGATAATTCACCATCAAGTTAGTTCAAAAGTTTGCAGTTCAAATATTCTGCTGCTTTCCCAAGCCTTTTTACTTTCTTTTCTCATCTTAATACAAATGAATTCACTACTACTTACATCTGATATTTAACTCCTTCAGCCTATTTTCAGCTGCAGAAACCATTCAACTATTACATTATTCAGCTATTTTGGGACATCAAGGCTATACATGTTGTTGTTCATACCTTTTTTTAAACCTTTTCTCTTAAATATTAAGCTTTTTCTGTATTTTTCTAGCTAAAAGCAGCTACCATTCAGCTAATAACATATTGAGCTTTTTCTGCATTTTTCTAGCTAAAAGCAGCTACCACTCTTCCCGTTAAATGGGTATGACACATTAATAGGTTTTTAAATATTAAGAAGCCCTGAGACACAGTTTCGTGAAAAAACACCCCACTGCCACCTGTACAGGGGGCTCTAGGGCTTAACACATATTCAACCAAAACATAATCATTATTAAAGGTTACAGATTGATTTTGTATTTCACAACCGTAACATTTGTGGACTCACAACAGACACATCAAAAAACAGTATGGATGACATATTCTAAAAGTCATGACCATTGCCCAAACAACAACTTGTATATTTAAGATAAGTTAAACTAAGTAAGGAAAATACACATTCCATGTATTTGACATTTTCTAAAAATTGTTTGTTTGTTTTTTTAACTCAGTATTTAAAAAAGAAAGTTAATTATCTTTTCAGTGGACATGAACCAGCCGAAAATGTAAAGCAAAGACGCAAGGACCATCACAAGGTAAGAACTCAAATAGACAAATTAATTTAACCTCAAGTTACTAAATCTTATAGCTTAAAAAATGATTGAAATAAATGTACATGTGTCACAAACCTGGACATGTCACGCCAACTGCTTAACATTGAAGCACAAACAACAGTCGCAAAATCTGCCCCAGCCAAAAGGTTGATTACAGACGAGTCAGTCACAATAACTAACCTGGTTGACTCCAATATGAACCCATGTTTCAAGCCTTTCGTCTTTGACAGATTAATATCCTTAACTGGAGAGTCTGCCGATCAGAGGCCTGTGCGTTTTGCGAGATACTGGAGGGTCCCAGTCTGTGATTGTTTCTTCTGCGTTGCCGTTCTCCGACCAGTCAGACTGTGACTACAGTTCAATATTCCGTGGCATTGAGATGGGTTTTATCCAGTGGCCACTCGTCATTAGGGGCACAGCCCCACCTAGTGTCAGCAGAAAGTAATGCAAATAATAATTAAAAAATATGCATAAACAATATATGTAAAATATATTTTAAGATCATCTCAAGAAACGTCATCTCATAATTCAGAGAGCTGATTGGCTATAAGTATGTGTGCTGCGAAAATAGTAGTTGTGAAGAGGAGACTGGAGAGAGCAGAGTATAGTGATTAAAATCAGTAAAACTGAAAGAAAATGAATGAAGTAGATCATCTACTTCAGGTTTGGTAAGTTCATTTTATGTCATATCTTTTGTTGATCTTCTTTGTTTTGCCTATAGGCTATTGCTCTGCTGCTGGATCGATTGATATTGTGACCTCGGTGGTAAGTGTCTGTTTTCCTTATATCCCCCCCTTAAAGTGGACCTATCATGCTATATTATAATAATATAGTGTAGGACCATACCTATATAAGGCATATTTATACTTTTTTTTTTTAAACAGATCATGCATTTTAGCCATGCCTCATTTAGCTCAATTTGTACTTTTTTAGCCCTGTTTTTGCAAGGGCTGATTCTGTGAGAACAGCACCACCTACAGGCCTGTCATATGTACTACATCGTCTCCAACGCTTTCGAACGGCAATGGCCGTGGCTGTCTCCTCCTGATTGGTGGAGTTGGCCCAATAACCGTAGCGCCACTGTCCTGACGTCAGGAAAGTGTTAAAATCTGGATCAGTTTTTATCAGATCCGTTACAGCCCCTTTTTTAGAGATTTTTGTATGGAGGAAAATAGAGAGGGTTGTGTTGTCTGACACTTGGTGAGTTCCCTGGAACACCGGGGACACATATTCATGTATAAAAGACGTACAAAAGTGCATTTTGCACGATAGGTCCCCTTTAAGGGAGGGGGTGTTACGGCTGCCGCCTTCTATATGCCCATTAACCTTTCTGTAAGTGTTTGCCGCTGTGTGTCCCTGTGTGATGCCGGCTTCCTGTCCCTCCCCCGGTAGGCAACACCGAAGATCTGGATTGGAGCATGCCGGGCCCGACTCTCCAATCCCCGCACACACCTTCCAGGGAAATCTACAAGAATGTGTACACCTCAGTTAGTCGGGAGAGGTCTGAATCTGTGGCAGACGTCTCTCGGTACTCTCTCAGTACATTAATGTGATAGCCCGTTAACAGTGTTTGTGTATGTGTTCTTGTAACTCTGTTTATCTTGTAATACAACGTTAACTGTGGTTCACTTGTACCCAGGCTGTGTTTAGGTGACTGTCTATTTTTGTTAGCCTTGTTCTTTTTATCCCACTTTAGAAGTGAGGTTTTCTTTAGGATATTTTATTGTTAGTTATTTTGTTGTTTGGTTAAACTGGTGCCTTTGTGGCCTTTTGGTTGGATTGTGGCTATATTGTTGCCAACTTTATTGAGCACTCTCAATAAACAACTTCCAATTTACCAATTCCAACTGGTTATATGTTATTTTCCACTTTCCACGAGCCGGGATGTAACATGGACCTAAACTTGTGAAAACATTATTATAATATTAATATTATTTATGGAATAAGTAATAAGTATACGTTTTCATGCTTGGAAAAATGTTTAAATCAGCAGACTCCGATCTGGAGGTTGTTGTGAGTGCGTATCGTTTTTTCTGCCTTTCACTTTGTTTTACACCTGTTTGACTTGTTTCTTGGCGACACACTAATGGCATGAGCATATCACACAGTGGACATTTTAATTCAAGTGTCCACATTTATAATAAGCACCAGCTTTGTTGCATGTCAAAAAGCTACTGTTCCTTATTTTTAACATTTCATATCTCCACTGTTTTTTATGTTTACCTTTATGGGGCTTCAGTTTGGATTTCTAGACCAATTGTTTAAATTAGTGTTGTTTGTGTACTTTTCAGCACTGCAAATGCAACTCCTTTCTTCCAGGAAGTAGTGAGGAGGATTTAAAATAAAACATTGATAAGACATGGTAGACATCCTGCAGCTGGATTTACATCCATTTTGGAATTTAAACTTGTTAGTTGATTAAATATTTTCTAACTAATCCTGATCATTATTGACCAACACACTCTCACTCCATTAACGTCCAGGAGCGACGCTTGGTCAGGGTCCCGAGGCGTGCAGTTGGGACGCTCCTCTCCTTCAGCTTCATAAAGGGATGCAATTGATTGAAAACTGATTGCAATGTATTCCCATCTGTGGCGAGATTTGACGCTCATGGAAGCACGGCATTCGTTTGTGTCGGCAGCATTTAAAGGCAATGTGAGCGTCCATTCCCATTGGATAACGGAGAATTGTACACCCGGAAGTAGGTATTCCCCTTAATGTCGATTGATTTGACAGTGATATCTGCACTACTCATCAACTAAAAACAAACATTGATTGGTTTAAATTGTGTGCAATTATGTTGTATTTTTCCCCTTCGATTCGGAGAAACAAATATTTTTTCGGAGTTTAGGTTTGGCAGAAGACACTACACTACCCAGAATCCCCAGCTATCGTTTAGGACTACACCATGTGCTCTGTTTGACAAACCCCGTGATTAGTTCTCAATCTCTGTGATTGGATGTTGGAGTGGCAGTGCTCGAAGTTTATGCGTCAAACAGCACTTTGACATGGAATGAAACCCATCGACGGTACACTATCCAAATCAAGACACCGACTTTAGTTACACCTGAGTAAAATTCAGTGAAGGTGATTGTCAAGTGCAAACAATCAGGCGAGATATTAGATAGTTGGTGCTTGAGAAGACAAAAAATGTATCTGCAGATCCCTAAAGCATATTCATTACTCGTTATTCTCTAATTGTTCATCAAAAACTGTATATAATGGCTATTTTGCACATCCCTTTCAAGATGTCAAGATTTTCAAAGGTTTATTGAAATATCATATACACAACTACGGTGTAGTTATGCAATGATGACAAACTTGGGTCATAGGTTCCTCAACAAGAGATCTATCAATATGTGTATACCTCCACGACGAAGGTACGATTTAACCGTTTGTTTTTTAGTTCTAATGGGTCGTTTTTTGTTTTTCAATTTTGCCCCAAAACGGAAAAACGCCAATTCAGCTCGTTTTTTTTGTTTTTCTGTTCTTACTGTTAAAACAAGTAGACCACTCAATGTTTCGTTTCCATAGGTGGGTGGGTGGGTCTCCAGTGCCTCCTTGCGTCTGATTGGCTAGTTTGCCTTATGCTTGCGCTGTACTCTTCAAAATGAAGGTTCTAACTCTTTGCCTTTACACAGTGCAAAAATAACAAGCTTCTGCTATCTTTGATGAGCCATTATTTTTGGCCATACGTTTTTCATAAGACTGATGAAGTTGGAATCAGTTGTAGTTACAAGTAACTATCCCAAATACTATGAAATAGTTTTACTGTGTACTTCTTGATACTCTCCTGTCAAAGTCCCCTCCATGGTGCCTGTCTTGCTGCTATATGTGACGAGCAATACAAATACTTTCAAGTTCGAAGACTGATCATGTTGGACTCAATAGTTAGACTAATAGCGCAAAGACTATAAAATACTTTTATTTTGTATTTTCAGAGAATACTTTCTGTGGTGGTTGTACTCTTTCAGCCACCTCCCTTGTGTGTGTTTTCCCTGTCCCTGTCTGTGTGGGCGTGGTGGCTGACACTCCTGGCTCTCGGCTCAACCTCCAACTGCTGCAATCAGTTGGGTACCCTCCTCTACTACACATCGTGTTAATTTCGTCAGCTATTTTTTAATTTAGTTTTAGTCTTAGTCCTGTGTTAAATTTCCTTTTTAGTTTTAGTCATATTTAGTCACCTTCATCCTGTTTTTATTTAGTTAAGTTTTAGTCGACTAAAAGTCTGAGCATTTTAGTCTTATTTTAGTCGACTAAAACAGTAAACATTTTAGTCAAGATTTAGTCGACTAAAAGTCTCAGCATTTTAGTCTTATTTTAGTCAAAGAAAACTAATTATTTTAGTCTACTTTTTGTCAATGAAAACTTTTGAGTCTTTTTTAGTCATCAGATTATATAGAACATTTCAGTCAAACTAGTCTAGCCAAAACCAATAATTTGTCATTTTAGTATATAAATAAATAAGATTATCTTGTCCTTATTTGATAAAAAAACACAGGTTGATTAGAAAGCAGCTTTGCAGAGAGTATCTGGTCAGGTTTGTGGTGTTTTTACCAGCTGTGTAATGGCCACATTGCTTCCCTTCTGATGAAACAATGCATTCGCTTTTTTTCTCCGCCTCATTGTAGCGAAAATGGGCCCAAATATCACATCGTTTCTTTCTCCCAAGCAGTGGTGGCTTTCGACTTTTTCGTTGTCAGTCATTTTGACGGACAGGATTGTAACATTTCCGTCATAATCCATTATTATCCGTCGAGTGCACAATGTATCACTCACTCGCGCTGACGGGGGGTATTCGGTTAACGCGACCACTGCTCCTAAGCCCTGTTGTTGCCATTTTATTTTCTGTTAAATAAGGTTAGTTAGACCATGAGTTAGTTAGACCCGAGTCTTCCTGACAATTCATATTGTGCCGCTGCCCGGTGTAATTCAAAAGTACCGCCGCGCGCAGCACAGAAACAGCTGCTGCTCTGCCGCAGCACCGGAAATGGAACTGCTGGGAGAAAAACTGACTATCAGAGATTTAACGTTATCTTTGATAATATTTCGTCTCCTCATTTTTCGTCAACGAAAGTAAAGAGAGATTTTGTCATAGTTTTTATTTAGTAAACTATATTTTCGTCTCGTCACTTTTCGTCAACGATATTGCATGATGATTTCGTTACAGTTATTGTTTACTGCCGTCGGTGCCGTCTCGTCATCGTCTCGTTTTTGTCATGGAAAAAAAGGTCGTTGACGAACATATTTCGTCATAAACTAACTACACACCTGATTTCCATCAGCTATTTACTAATGGCATATTACCGGAAGCTCCACAACTTGTCAGCGCCAGATCGTTGTATAACCCCAGTGGTAAAACTCTCAGCCTTCTCAGCCTTCTTAGCATTATTAGCTATTTCCTCTACACCTGAATGTTCTTCTTACCTGTTTTTCTTGTGCTCCAGGATCACTCTCCAGCCGGATTATTCTCCACGCTCCTCCACCTCAACAGCCGCCACCAGCCGGATTATTCTCCACGCTCCTCCACCTCAAAATAAACCTTTTTTCAACACTCTGCCGTGTCCTGCGTTTGGGTCCTCTCGGATAACCGTAACAACTTTCCAAAAATGGAAAGTTATCTTGGTCCCGCTCCCCACGTGAAAAACAGGGTACGTTTAGTGCTACTAATGTAATGCAAATGGCTAGTAGTGTTTTATTTAAATATTATAGTTAGATAGTCAATTAAGAAACATAAAGTACTTGAAATGTACATTTTGGTAACAATTTTGAATATGATAATTTTCTTGAGCTTTAAACTACTGGGGTCAAAATGACCATCAAGGATAGAGGGTGTTAAGCAAATGTGAACAAGGCTCCTGGACCTGATGGCATCCCTGGCCGTGCTCTCAGGGTGTGTGTAGTTCAGCTGGCAGAGGTGTTCACAGACATCTTCAACAGGTCCCTGCTGAAGTCTGTAGTCCCCACTTGTCTTAAACACTCCACTATCGTTCCTGTCCCCAAAAAGACAATAATCACCTGCCCCAACGACTACCGCCCAGTAGCACTCACCTCCATTATAATAAAGTGCTTTGAGCTGTAAGCGAATGCTCTGGTTTTCGGACAAAATTAACATGGGATCAGTCCGGTCACTGGACGTACTTCGTCTCACTGGAATATTAACGGTCATAGTGAATATAAAATCGTCCCCATGTATCCGGCCAATGGCGGGAGAGTTTTGAAAGACACAAAACACTGTTCCATACATTTAAAAACACTTAAACAATGTTTACCCAGGCACCTTCCCTGGCTTGTAAAGTGCAGAAATGCGCCCTGGAAGTATTAGACTATTTACAAAATGTGGCAGTGCTTATGGCGCGTTTCCACTGGTTAGGTTAGGCCTTATTAGGCCCGGCTCACTTTAATGCTGCGCTTCCATTACAGTTTAGGAACTGGGGTAGTTACTATAGTAACGCAGTGTAGGCGGAGCCGTGACGTCATCTTCAATGAGCGCCCCAAAAAACAACACAGCCATTAGCTCTTAGCACTCAGAGCTCACAGCTCCTCATATCTATTCAGAAACTAGACACAAGTTAAACAAGTACAAACCACAGACTGTCTGTGTCATGGAGAATACAGTCGCTGGTTTATTTATGTCTGTATAGGCCGTTGTTGTGAGTGTGGACGGTCGGAACATATATAACGTTAGCTTAGCCAAGCTCCATTTAGAAAGCACGCATTTTAAAAGGGTTGTTCGCCTGCCGTCTGTCTGCAGACTTGTCAAAGCATTAATTCATGGTTTTTACTAACCGGTATCAGTATGTTGTTACTTTGGCATCATTTTGAAACGTGTATTACAATTAAATCACGGTCAAATATGTTCATCTTGTTGTAGTTGTAGCCCCCTTGCCAGTGATTCTCTCTCTAGTTTAGCATATTCAGCCCGACTCAGCCTGGTTGTTCCTGGCCCTAGAACCACGATTAGTCGGGCCAGAAAAAAGGTGAAAAAGTAGCCCCGGCCAAAACTAGGCCAAGTGGAAACGCAACCAAAAACGGGCCCCGCACGGCTCGGCACGCTTAAAGCGAGGTACCCGCTGCAGTGGAAAAGCGCCACTAGAGACCTCCAGCACAAGTCCCTAACAGTGGCACTGTTTATTTCACACTTCCAGGAGAGAGTCCGGCAAAATCCCCTCTCTTTGCCCGCTCACAGACCCCCAATGTACGGCATAGAGACCTCCAGCACGAGTCCCTAACAGCGGCAAAAGTCTGTCTATTTGCCGGCCTATAGACCCCCAAAGAACAGCCTAGAGACCTCCAGCATGTTCCCATAACAGTGGCACCTCCATAACCTTGCACACCGTGAGTCCCCGGGCCCCCACAGTTAAGCACACCCCCACGGACTAAACCCAGGTATTCACACCCACCAGAACTTCGTGCCCCTGGTTACCCTAAAGGGGGGTGGATTTTGTGGTGCTTTTATGTCCGCCCCTCAGCATCCAAATTCGGCCTTCTTATTGGAAACCACCATCCCTTCTGTGGAGGGTATTCTCATGCCCCTGGTTACCTTAATGCTGCCCGCCCCTCAGCATCCAAATTCGGCCTTCTTATTGGAAACCACTATCCCTTCTGTGGAGGGTATTCTCATGCCCCTGGTTATCTTAATGCTGCCCGCCCCTCAGCATCCAAATTCGGCCTTCTTATTGGCACCACCACCCCTTCTGTGGAGGGTATTCTCATGCCCCTGGTTAACTTAATGCTGCCCGCCCCTCAGCATCCAAATTCGGCCTTCTTATTGGCACCACCACCCCTTCTGTGGAGGGTATTCTCATGCCCCTGGTTAACTTAATGCTGCCCGCCCCTCAGCATCCAAATTCGGCCTTCTTATTGGCACCACCACCCCCCTTCTGGGCTGGAGGTTCAAACACTTTTTTTCACCCTCCTCTGGCTTACACCTCCTCCGCCAACACTTTAGCGCTCATCACAGGGTTCAGCACCAAGGACAGTGCCTCCCCGGTGCTGATGGAACGTGGCACTTTATCTGCCCCTGGGAACCTTCAAGGTTATAACTTATATCTAATATTTATTTATTTACAACTATGAACAACAATTTACAACAATTTACAATTTATAACAATATTTTAACAAAAACAGAACAGAAACAGTATACACGGTAGGCTATACATATTCACAATTTTTAGCGGGGTTCCGGGGACCATATTAGGGGTCTAATTCGTACGGTGCACCAGGGCAAACAGGTTGAGTCCACGGCCCCTGCCCCATCCTCAGGAGTGTCAACCGGCCCCGGTCCCGACTTCATTGGCCTCTTCCCTCCCGCTTCCGCTTCCGCTGCTGCTGCTGCCACTCCAATGACCCATCAGGTTGCTCATGCTCTGAAGAAGAGGTATCGTTGGGCTCTCTCATACAGAGAGAGCCCAACGATACTGTCTGAGTATCGTTGGGCTAGCATCGAGAGGGGTGATGCTACATGCGGCTACGGGGGACTGCCTGACAGCCTTGACCGGGCTCTCGAGAGGGGTGCTGCTGCATGAGGCTACTGGGAACCGCCTGACAGCCTTGACCGGGCTCTCGAGAGGGGTGCTGCTGCATGAGGCTACGGGGGACTGCCTGACAGCCTTGACTGGGCTCATCCCACCAGGGGCTACTGCAAGCATGACAGTAATGACCGGGCTCTTCCCACCGGGGGCTACTGCAAGCATGACAGTTTTGACCGGGCTCTTCACAGGGTTCTTCCCACCGGAGGCTACTGGGGACTGCATGACAGTCTTGAACGGGTTCTTGAGAGGCAGTGGCGAGCCGTCAGGGCCCTCTAGGCCCTCTGTGAGGGCCTAAGATATTCTAAAAAATAATATTTGAAAACATTGTTTTAAATATTTTTTCAAATATTTTGTTGTTGTTACATTTTTCATTAGTTTTACCAAAATAACTTCATTTAATTGTATTTAAAATAATATTTCCAAAGAAATAAATCCTTCGAATCTGCCTGTTCAGTTTCGTTAGAATGTGAAGAGTTAAATGCATGGTTAAATGCCGTCTCTGCGAGTTATGTGAAGACGGGAGGGCTTGTTGGTCCCTCTCTACATACACAGAGGGCCCAGCTATAGTAACTCAATGAGAGAGTAATGTCAAATGACAGTACAATTGACCAATCATATCTTCCCTCTAAATGGGCGGGCATTATTTTCGCGGACTTTATGACAAGTTCCGCCGGCTGTGAGATCTACCACCTGTCCTCTGGACCCTATCCCTTCAAACCTCCTTCAGACTATCGCTCCTGATATTCTACCGTTTCTCACCCATTTCATCAACACTTCTCTAACTTCTGGTCACTTTCCAAACAGTCTCAAGGAGGCAAGAGTAAACCCTCTCCTAAAGAAACCCACTCTCAACCCATCTGATGTTATAAACTACAGGCCTGTCTCTCTCCTCCCGTTCCTGTGACGTTTAGATACTACTTGGACCCCAAAGCAGAGACTGACAAAAATAAAGTTTCAATGTGTTTAATAAACAAAGGTAGTCCAAGGCAGGTACTGACGACAGGGAGCTTGGCTGGCCGTAGTAAATCCAAAAATAAAGCTGCGGGAAAACATTCCCGACAAAAACTCAAAAGAACTCCTTAACAAACTGCAACGTGAACAACAACAGACTCCAGGCTGTAGAAAGGCACTCCGGACCGCGGAACAGCATGTAATAATCTGGTAGAGAAGTGAGGTGAGGGCCAGGCTCTTAAAGAGCAGGTTAATGATGTGAGTGGGGACAGGTGTGCCTCATCTGCAGCCACGAGTAAACCAGCCACGCCCCCTGTCACACACCAGCCCTGCAGAGATGGAAAGACAGAGTAGTGAGGGGTAAAAGGAGCACACAACAAGTCAAACACAACAACAAGAAAAAACCCATGCAAAACATAACAGTACCCCCCCCTCAAAGGACGCCTCCTGGCGGCCTACCAGGTCTATCCGGGTAACGGACATAAAAGTCTCTCAAGAGTTTAGGGTCCAAAATGAGCGAGCGAGAAACCCATTGTCGCTCCTCTGGCCCATACCCCTCCCAATCCACTAAATACTGGTATCCACAGCCCCGCCTTCGAACGTTCAGCAACCTCCGTACATTGAAGGCCGGGTGGTTGTCGATGAGCCGGGGGGGTGGAGGGGGTTCGGTCGGAGGGCAAAGAGGGCTGCAGGAAACTCTCTTAAGGAGTGACACATGAAAAGTGGGGTGCACCTTAAAGGCAAGAGGCAACTTAAGCCTAACCACACTAGGATTGATGACACGTTCTATCTCGTAAGGTCCAATGTACCTGGAAGTGAGTTTCCGAGACCCAGTTTGAAGAGGAAGGTCAAGGGAGGAAAGCCAAACCTTCTGGCCCGGTTGGTAATACGGAGCTGGTCGTCGGTGACGATCCGCCAGCCTCTGGTTCCGGGCGGAGGTGTGGGTAAGAGCTGCCCGGGCTTCACGCCAGACTCTGCGGGCTCGCCGAAGATGCCCCTGTACCGAGGGAACCGCCACCTCTCTCTCTTGAACTGGGAAAAGGGGGGGTTGGAAGCCGTTGGAAGCCATAAAGGGTGACATACCTGTGGCCGAGCACACCAGGGAGTTGTGGGCGTACTCAACCCATGGCAGATGAAGAGACCATGAGGCTGGGTTTCGAGAGGCAACACAACGAAGAGCCGTTCCCAGGTCCTGATTTGAACGCTCCGTCTGATCATTGGTCTGGGGATGGTACCCAGAGGAAAAACTGGCCGACGCCCCCAATGCCCGGCAAAAGGCCCTCCAAACTTGGGAGGAAAACTGCGGACCCCTGTCTGAAACAATATCCTGAGGGATACCATGCAGCCTAAAACATGCTGGGTGAGAAGAGTGGCAGTCTCGAGGGCATAAGGTAGTTTAGGCAGGGTGACAAAGTGCACAGCCTTAGAGAAACGGTCAATAATGGTCAGAACAGTGTCGTTCCCGTCTGATGGTGGGAGACCAGTCACAAAATCCACGCAATGTGGGACCATGGCCGGTGTGGAATGGGAAGGGAGCGAAGAAGGCCAGCGGGGGCCTGATGTGAGGCCTTGCTGCGGGCACAGATGGAACAGGCTGAGACATACTCCTTCCTGTCTGCGGACATAGTGGGCCACCAGAAGCGTTGTTTAATTAGTGCCAGGGTCCGATGAAAACCTGCATGGCAGGAAACTTTGGACGCGTGTCCCCACTGGAGCACTGGAGATCTAGCATCGGGGGGAATGAACAGCCGATCTGGTGGACAATCCTGAGCCGCTGGATGGTCCTCCTGGGCCTCCTGAACCACCCTTTCAATCTCCCATCTAGCTGCTCCAACGACGCAGGAAGATGGCAGAATAGTAACAT
This sequence comes from Pseudochaenichthys georgianus, assembly GCF_902827115.2. Taxonomy (NCBI): domain Eukaryota; kingdom Metazoa; phylum Chordata; class Actinopteri; order Perciformes; family Channichthyidae; genus Pseudochaenichthys; species Pseudochaenichthys georgianus. The sequence goes on from NC_047520.1 coordinate 5,384,179, forward strand.
CTCTTGAATCCTCCACTGGGGAGGCGAACTGCCGGGACAATGCGTTGGCCTTCACATTCCTGGAGCCAGGCCGGTAGGTCAAGGTAAAGTTGAACCGTCCCAGGAAGAAAGCCCACCGAGCCTGGCGCGAGTTGAGCCTGCGTGCAGAGCGAAGGTAAGACAAATTCTTATGGTCCGTCCATACTATAAAAGGATGGGTGGCTCCCTCCAGCCAGTGCCTCCATTCTTGAAGGGCCAGAACCACTGCCAGCAACTCCTGATTACCAACGTCGTAATTCCTCTCAGCAGGGGTCAGCCGGCGAGAGAAGAACGCACAAGGGTGGAGCTTCTGGTCTGAGGGGGAATGCTGGGATAATACTGCCCCCACTCCAGAATCAGAGGCATAAACCTCCACCACAAACTGGACCCCTGGATCAGAATAAGAGAGGACAGGAGCAGTGGAAAACAAACATTTCAGTCTTACAAAAGCTGCCTCAGCTGCAGGAGACCACTCAAAAGGCAACTTGACAGAGGTGAGTTTAGTCAGAGGCACTGCTACCCTACTATAGTCCCGAATAAACCTCCTATAAAAGTTGGCAAAGCCCAGAAACCTTTGCAGCTGCTTCCTGTTAGAGGGAGTGGGCCACTCGGTCACTGCTTGGACCTTGGCGGGGTCAGTCCTTAATTGTCCCTTGTCGACGATAAACCCCAGGAAACTCACAGTAGAGGCAGAGTCTCTGATGAAGACGGCGTTGACGTTCGGATTGGGTAAGCGTCATCCCTCCCAGCTGCATGGGCTCCTCCATGAGGAAGGGAGAAACCTTGGTAGCTGGAGAATCACTGGAAGGCCAGGAGTCAGGAGGATGAAGAGAAGGTCCAGGGAACGCAGGCCGTCTAGGAAACTTGGACTGAGGGGGAAGGGAGGTGGGGCTCTCTTGATCTCTCCCTACACCTCTCGCGGAGGCGGTTATCTAATCGTGTCGCTAAAGAAATCAACTCTTCTAAGGAGGAGGTTTCATCCCTGGCAGCTAGTTCATCCTTTAAATCCTCATTTAGCCCCTTACAAAAAATTCCCAGCAAGGCCATGTCATCCCAACCGCTCTCTGCTACAAGAATGCGGAAATCAACAGCAAAATTAGCTACAGAGTCTGAACCCTGGGTGAGTGAAAGGAGTCTTTTACCAGCCTCCTTCCCCCTCACTGGATGATCAAAAACCTTACGCACCTCTGCAGTAAATGACGACAGAGACTGACTGATAGGCGAGTTGCTGTTAGATATGGCAAGGGCCCATGCTGCTGCTTTATCCCTCAGTAAGCTCATAATAAAAACAACCCTAGATCTATCAGTGGAATAAGTGAATGGTTGTTGCTAAAACACAAGACTACACTGGTGTAAAAACTGACTATAAGACCCTACCTTTCCTGAATACCTGACGGGTGTGCGGATAAAGGGCTCACGAGGATTGCAGGGCTGTCGTTCTGGATCTGCTTGAGGTGGAGGAGCAGGATCTGGAGCTTGAGCAGTGGCAGGCAGCGGAAGCGTGGAGAGATTTGCTGCGACCTGATCCATATGGCCTCCGAGGTTGGTCACACCGGAGGTTAAGTCCTGAATCGCTTCCATTACTCTATGCAGGGCTCTGTCATGTTGCCCTATAATTACCCCTTGGGCAGCAAGCGCTTCCCTGAGTCTCTCATTCTCTGTGGGGTCCATTTGGCCAGAGTATTCTGTGACGTTTAGATACTACTTGGACCCCAAAGCAGAGACTGACAAAAATAAAGTTTCAATGTGTTTAATAAACAAAGGTAGTCCAAGGCAGGTACTGACGACAGGGAGCTTGGCTGGCCGTAGTAAATCCAAAAATAAAGCTGCGGGAAAACAATCCCGACAAAAACTCAAAAGAACTCCTTAACAAACTGCAACGTGAACAACAACAGACTCCAGGCTGCAGAAAGGCACTCCGGACCGCGGAACAGCATGTAATACTCTGGCAGAGAAGTGAGGTGAGGGCCAGGCTCTTAAAGAGCAGGTTAATGATGTGAGCCACGAGTAAACCAGCCACGCCCCCTTGTCACACACCAGCCCTGCAGAGACGGAAAGACAGCGTAGTGAGGGGTAAAAGAAGCACACAACAAGTCAAACACAACAACAAGAAAAACCCCATGCAAAACATAACAGTTCCTGTCTAAAACACTTGAACGCGCTGTCTTTAAACAACTCTCCTGTTATCTCCATCAGAACAACCTTCTGGATCCGCACCAGTCTGGTTTCAAGGCAGGTCACTCCACAGAAACTGCCCTCCTTGCTGTCACTGAGGAACTGCCCACTGCTAAAGCAGCCTCCCTCTCCTCTATCATCATCCTTTTGGAGCTGTCTGCTGCATTCGACACGGTGAATCATCAGATCCTCCTTCACACTCTCCAAGAACTTGGAGTTTCAGGCTCTGCACTTTCCCTCATCACCTCATACCTCAAAGACTGCACCTACAGGGTTACTTGGAGAGGGTCGGAGTCCGACCCTTGTCAATTAACTACAGGGGTCCCTCAGGGCTCTGTTCTTGGTCCCCTCCTCTTCTCCCTGTACACAAACTCGCTCGGATCAGTCATTAGCCCGCATGGTTTTTCATACCACTGCTACGCTGACGACACCCAATTAATTCTGTCCTTCCCCCGCTCAGAGACCCAGGTCGTCACACGCATCTCTGCTTGTCTAGCTGACATCTCTCGGTGGATGTCTGTCACCTCAAGCTCAACCTTGACAAGACTGAACTGCTTTTCCTTCCGGGAAAAGATTGTCCCACTCTTGACCTAACAATCAACATCGGCACTTCTATTGTTTCCCCAACTCAGACTGACTGCAAGGAATCTGGGTCTGATCCTAGATAACAACCTGTCCTTCACTGCAAACATAACTGCTACAACCCGCTGCTGCAGATACACGCTTTACAACATCAGGAGGATACGTCCCCAGAAAGCAACGCAGGTTCTGGTCCAGGCTCTCGTCATCTCACGCCCAGACTACTGCAACTCCCTCCTGGTTGGTCTACCTGCATGTGCCATTCGACCTCTGCAGCTCATCCAGAATGCAGCGGCTCGTCTGGTCTTCAACCTTCCTAAATTCTCCCACACCACGCCGCTCCTCCGCTCCCTCCACTGGCTTCCGGTAACTGCTAGAATCCACTTCAAGACAATGGTACTTGCGTACCATGCTGCGAATGGATCTGGCCCTTCGTACATCCAGGTAAAATGTACACACCAGCACGTGCACTCCGCTCTGCATCAACCAAACAGCTCGCTGCACCCTCGCTGCGAATGGGACCCAAGTTCCCATCAGCAAAAACACGTGGGTTTGCTATCCTGGCTCCAAAATAGTGGAATGAGCTCCCCATTGAAATCAGGACAGCAGAAAGTTTACACACCTTCCGGCGCAGACTGAAAACTCATCTCTTTCGACTCCACTTCGAGCAATAGAACTTTTAACAAAGCACTTATATACTAATAAAGGACTGGCTTACCTAAAGCCAGTTGAGTAGCACTTGAAATGTTTTTGCTCTATGAAACCTGATGTACTTATATGATTCTGTTTTCTTCAAGTTTGTATTTTGTTGGTCGAACGCACTTATTGCAAGTCGCTTTGGATAAAAGCGTCAGCTAAATGCAATGTAATGTAATATGCAAGTGGCACTCTGCTTCCTGGGTTTTAGCTTCTTTTTCAGCCTGGAGCACAGGGTCTTCACCTCATCATTGAGGGCATCCTTCTGAGCCCTCAAATGCCAAATTTTCCAGCATCACCTGCCTGCAGTCCTCGTTGTCACACTCGGTATGTGGGGAGAAGGGTGGGGGGTGCCCGGGGTATTCCTCCTCATTGTCTATATCCAATGATGTAGCCATTCCATTGATGGGGTTAGTCTCACGGAGGTCATGGAGCAACTGCAGTGCCACACTATGCTCCAGCCTTGCCATGACCTGATGTGCCTCATGTCGGGACAACTCAGGGTGGTCATGTGTTACATGACGGTCCAGTCTCTTCCCAGCATACGAACACCCAGCAATGGGACAGGGTTTGGTCCGAACATTTATCCTTCCACTGGCTATTTTCAGGAGGATTCCCCTCTCCTCCAAGTTCCGCACTGCATGTTTTTGCTTAAGGTGTTTGTTCAATGCCAGATAGAAGAGTCTGCACACCGGGCATTCAGACGACATCCTTACTGAAACACACACAATGAATTTCATCAAAATACTGTTCTAGTTCTCCGTTTATATGTGTTAGCGTGACAGGTGATTGCGACACTGGTTCCAATGCATCTATTCATGGTGCACGGACCGAGGGAGGTATTGGGTTACCACCGGATCAAGATGGTCCCACCTCCGCACCAACGCGGGGCTGGTGATGGCGACACTGGTTCCGATGCATCAATTCATGGTGCACGGACCGAGGGAGGTATTGGGTTACCACCGGGTCAGATGGTCCCACATCCGCACCAAGCGGGGCTGGTGATGGCAACACTGGGTCCGATGCATCAATTCATGGTACACAGACCAAGGGAGGGCTTGGGTTACCACCGGGTCGGATGGTCCCACCTCCGCACCAACGCGGGGCTGGTGATGGCAACATTGGGTCTGATGCATCAATTCATGGTGCCCCGACCATGAGAGGGTTTGGGGTGCCCCGGAACCAGGCACCACCCCAGCAGGAAAGAGTGATAGAACTGGGGTAAAGCAAAGAAAGTGTCCGACATTAGTGACTTGTGAGGCGGCCAGAGAGTCTGTCATCTCTCTGTCCTATCCTCCGGGCAACACTGTGGTCAAAACTGGGTTAAAATGCCCAAAAAGTTAAAAAATAAAAAGTAATTCATCCATGGAAATATGGGTCAAAATAAAAAAAAGTACCCAGAAATAGTGTCTCATGACCCCGCAAGAGAGTGGTCGAGGCAACGCGGTGGCCGAAACTGGGTAAAAATGGCTAAAAAGTAAAAAATATATAAGTCATCCATGGAAATATGGGTCACAATTAAAAAAAGTACCCGGAAATAGTGCCTCAGGACCCCGCAAGAGTCCCCTGTCAACTCTCCTGGCATTCCTCCATTGGCAAAATAATCAGAGTGAACTTTTTTGAGAACCAGGAAAATGAGAAAATTCTATCCCAAAATAGTGTCTCATGAGAGTCTGTCATCTCTCGGTCCAATCCTCCAGGGTCACATAGAACCAGGGTGCGGGGTCCGAGCCATCTCCAGTCCGTGTTTACATTGAGAAAATGTATCCCAAAATAGTGTATCATAATCTCCTGCCAACTCCCCTTGCATTCCTCCAGAGCCACAAAGTCAACCATAAAGTATTTGGAGAACCAGGCTGGGGGGTCAAAAGGCACAAAATAAGGATTAGCCAGAGTGCATGGTGAGCAGACACTTTACCTCCGTGATTGTCAACAGCCGGTTTTTTTCTGAGTGCACCCAAAAACGGATTAGCGGAAATGAAGCCCCGGACACTTTTCCACTTCTCCCTTGCACCTTACAACGGAGAAGGGGGAAAAACGGCCCAAGGCGCCAAACAGTTGAGCCACTAACCCGATATAAGATATAATTAACCGTTTTCTTCACTTTCTTTTGCTTTCCATGGGTGGGAGCGCATGGCAGGCTGCCTGTGAGCACCCAAATTCGGCCTGGATCATCCAGGATTTGTGGGCTAAGCTCCATAAACTGACTAAATCACCCAGAAAAGTCACCTTTCTAGCCCAAAAATATATAATACAAATACATTTAAATAGTAAAAGGTACAATTGTGCTCTGCATTACCCAGAATTTGATTTTCATAGCCCCATGATAGTGATTAAAAATCATTTTCATGGGAAAAAGTGTTAAAACGCCTGATTAACCTCTTAAGCCGATACCGGGGGGAAAGACGCGTCACTGCAGGAGACAGCGTCTGGGGGCTTCTTAATATTTAAAAACCTATGAATGTCTTATACTCAAATGACGGGAAAAAACTCAGCAACCTGACGATATGAGCCATTTTTACCGAAACAAAACACAAGTCTCACAAGAAGCGTTAGCATTAGCCCTTGAGGTTGATGCTACTTCCGGTGCTAACTAGCAAAAACTATCTTTAAAACTTAATATGTTCTGCACAAACTACATATCACCTGAAAGCTGATACACCACAGATTATTTTTGATATAAGTAGCATCACTGTAGGACACTAACTCACTGAGCTAGCAGCCAGAACAGAGCAAGAAAACAACAACAGTGTTCTAAACCATAACAATAATTATGTTTTACCGTTGCTGTTTTGTGATCAAAAGTCGTGTTCAAGGGAATAAAAACGCTGCTCAAGGTTAATCCAATGTCTCTTAGTCACTTTAGAATTGTTGTTGATAATCCATCCTTACATTCATGGCCGCAGAGTAGGTATAAAGTGTTGCAGTCCGGGGCTCAGGGTGTCTAATGTGCTGTTTACGCAAGCCCCTCTTTCCTTGACGTAAATTAAAAGCGGGATTTACTAACTCCCCCTCGATTCTATTTGCTCTAAAGTTTCAAAAAAGGTGTCAATCACCCAAATCGACCAATGGGTTCCAGAGATAGGATCCTACATAGTATGAATAATGCCAGCAGCGGCTGCTTTACGCACAGACATAGCAGAGACAGCCGCACATCTGCTCCAGCACAGCAGCAACGAACACAGCGAAGCGACAACACAGCGACGAACACAGAGACAACAGCAGGCAACAGAACAGTCAGACAACAATCAGACCTTGATTATGAACTTCAGGAAAGGTATGTACTCTCTCTGTTTGTATCATTCTATTAGTTGTGTATTTGGTGTAATCTATAGTAATTCCACACTCGCAAAATACAAAATGAACACCGCTTTGTTGTTGTAGCTTTATCGTTCCGTGAGAAACTAAAACAATGGGAACATCATGTTGGTGAACGTATAAATAGATTAATTGTATTTCGTGACTATAACACGGCAGTATATAAATAAAGGTGTATTGTATATCAACCCAGTCTATCTATATATATATATATAGAGATAGTTATTCCACACACGCCAAATGGATTCTGTTTTGTAGTTCTACAGACATGGTTCTGTGAGAAATGAAAACAATGGTAACATCGTGTTAGTGAACACTTATCAATAGATAATTGTATTTCGTGACTATAACACGGCAGTATATAAATAAAGCTGTATTGTATATCAACCCAGTCTATATATACTGTTATTTCACACAGGCCAAATGGATGCTGTTTTGTAGTTCTACAGACATTGACTATTAGCAGTTTATAAATAAAGCTGTATTGTATATCAGTCTATATATATATATATATGACGGGTATATGATATATGATATATATATATAGACTGTTATTTCACACACGCTAAATGGAGGAATTATTTCTGATTTGAGTTACATTTTTGAAAGAATAAGCCAGTGAAGTAATCAAAGTAATTGTTTTTTCCACATTTGTTTTCACAGTGATGAAGACGAGTATCAAATGGCTTCTGGATCACAGCCATCAACATCTGCCTCATCCGAGCTATGACGTGCATCAGATCAGCATACAGTTGCCCCAGAGCCATCAACATCCAAGCTACGCCGCTGGACGTCTGCACCAGTACTAACTCAGCCTCCCTCTGCATCTTCTGATTCAGTGGACAGACTGTCAGGAGGAAAGTGAAATGGGCTGGTGTGTGGCAGACTAAGATTGTTACCGTTCCTGACGCTGTGGTGGAGTACAACAAGCATGGGCGGATGTGTCCGATGCTTTGATTGGGTACCACAAAACCATGAAATGGTACCATTTTCTGGACATTGCAGTGGTGAACAGCTTCCTTCTCCACAAGGAGCTGCACAAGATGAGGGGTGACCCCGGCAGGACGAAGCCACACACCAAGAAGTCCTTCAGGGAGCAGCTTGCTGCAGACATGAGGGATGAAGTCCCTGCACCACCACTCCCCCCATCATCACTCGTATGCATTCCCAAGTATTATGGGGAAGATGCCACCGCGCTCAGGAGGTGCTCTGATGCTGGCAACATAACGGTGAAGACCTATCTACTGCACTAAGTGCCTGGTGCCTCAATTCAAAAACACTAAACACATTCAGGTTGTGTACATTTTTTCTTTTTTGCTAGCGTTTACAAAAAAACTGCTTGTGGTGTTATTTCGGTTTTAGTGTAGTTTTTTTGTGTGTTATTTTTTAAATAAATCTGCTCCTGTTGGAGACAAATTTATCCTATGTTTCCTAATTTTTATTGTGTAAGTAAACCTTCCTAGAAGTGTTAGTCTGGTGATAAACATATAAGGACTGTGGCAAAGTCCACACACACACACACACACACACACACACACACACACACACACACACACACACACACACACACACACACACACACACACACACACACACACACACACACACACACACACGTACACACACACACACACCATTTACATACAAAAAAAGGAAATGTAATTTTTTTTTTATAAAAACACTTGTATTTGGATGGAATGATTACCTACAGTGATAATACAATTATTTGTACAGTATGGTACCTGAAAAAGGTCAAATGGCACTGATGGTATCCAAATGTGCCAAAATGTGCCCAAAGGTCAGTCCGCCTGGACTACTTTTTGCTAAACCTCTCTAAAAAGGTCAAATTTAACTTGTTTTGCATCAATCTTGATACAGGGTACTTATTATATGTTGTACTTTGAATTCCTAAAGCTTTTAGTCTACCAACCCATCATTCAAGGGTGGTTTTCACTATAAGTAATGGGGTTTTTTTTAGGCGGAGGTAAGAATTTACCTTTTTTTACTATGTTCCATCTGAATTTACTCTGACACAGAAACATCTATATTGATTCTGACACTTCTACATCCAACTCACAGATGTAACCTTGCTTTGATAAAAGAAATTATTCATATAACCCTTTTAGAAGTTAAATTATAGTCATTTGTTTTGGGCATAGCATTTTCGAGCCTGAAACCTGAAAAACAGGCTCAGGGTTTAAGAGGTTAAAGCATATGCAGGACCCCAGTGAGCTCCAGACTATGTGCATTGTTTTAAGGAACCATATTAATGATAAATGAAATGCATTTAAACGCAAAAGTAATACTTTTTGTGGAGAGGAGCCTGGAAATAACTCTCGAGCACCCCGGATAACTACCAGTTCATCTGGTTTAAATGTGGTGGAGATAGTGGAATTAACTAGTATCCAGTACCGGGAGAGAACCAGACTACAGCACATGTCTTTTCAACCCAGGAATAAGTGTCTGAATCATGGGTACATTGGTGTTTAAAGTCCTGGGAAATGTTTTAATTCAGGAGGTTTTAAGTGTGGCTTCCCTTCTAGCACACACCCAGGGGGGAACAGATGACACATGTACCCAGGAATAAGTGTCTGAAACATGGGTACAGTAGTGTTTAAAGTTCTGGGAAATGTTTTAATTCAGGAGGTTTTAAGTGTGGCTTCCCTTCCAGCACACACCCAGGCGGGAACAGATGACACATGTACCCAGGAATAAGTGTCTGAAACATGGGTACAGTAGTGTTTAAAGTCCTGGGAAATGTTTTAATTCAGGAGGTTTTAAGTGTGGCTTCCCTTCCAGCACACACCCAGGGGGGAACAGATGACACATGTACCCAGGAATAAGTGTCTGAAACATGGGTACAGTAGTGTTTAAAGTCCTGGGAAATGTTTTAATTCAGGAGGTTTTAAGTGTGGCTTCCTTTCCAGCACACACCCAGGGGGGAACAGATGACACATGTACCCAGGAATAAGTGTCTGAAACATGGGTACAGTAGTGTTTAAAGTCCTGGGAAATGTTTTAATTCAGGAGGTTTTAAGTGTGGCTTCCCTTCTAACACACACCCAGGGGGGAACAGATGACACCAACACATCCTCACTCCCAGGTCGGCCTATGTTGACGTTATGTCAAGTCCCCTGTGTCGGCTTTTTCCAACGCAAGGGGGGGGGGGGCCCTTAGCGTCCATTTTCAACGCAAGGGGGGGGGCCCTTAGCGTCCATTTTCAGCTTTCCGGGATGTCCATATGCTTCTATGGACGCTCATGGAAGCACGGCATTTGTTTGTGTCGGTTGCCCTTAAAGGCAATGTGAGCGTCCATTCTCATTGGATAACGGAGAATTGTACGCCCGGAAGTAAGTATTCCCCTTACTGTCGATTGATTTTACAGTGATATCGGCACCACTCATCGACTAAAAAACACCAGATTATCCTTAATTACACAACATTGATTGGTTTAAATTGTGTGCAATGCTTTTGTATTTTTCCCCTTCGATTCGGAGAAACAAATATGTTTTCGGAGTAAAGGATGGCAGAAGACACTACACTACCCAGAATACCCAGCTATCGTTTGGACTACACCATGTGCTCTGTTTGACGTCACGTGATCTTCAAATTTCTCCCTGCATAAAAAAAAACATGGCAGAACTTCGTTTTATTCTCGGTGGAAAATGCCTATTTTAAAGTTAGTTCGGCCATCAAAATGCGTTCTGATGTCATTTGATGCGAGAAATATGAGTTGTTATTTCAGATTATGTGTGCAGTGGATGTACATGATCTTTAGTTTGCTAGTTATTACGAAGATTACTTCAGGAAATTGCGTCCATAACGTTTTCATTGTTACCAAGGTGGTTGCTAGTGACGCTGCTATCGATATTATTTCTGTTATGTTGTGTAACTGTTTAATGGTGTTATCTTTATTGCTACAACAATGTATAGTGTTGGGCCACAGCGCAAACATATTAGTTTAACAAAATCCGCATCTAAAGATAGCCTACGTTATTTTCCCCTGTGCAATTCCAGTCTCACATCTCAGAGCACATCGTCATTAACAAATACCGGAAACAGACCAAAAACATTTAAAAAAAAAATAATAATACTTTATTCCGAGTGTGCTTGCTTTTCTCTTTGAAAGTCATCACATACCGGCATTGTAATACACGGTTCGGCTGCATTACATATTACATATCTGCCGTAATTCTCTATTTATAGAGCCCTGCTGAGAAGACTTCTAGACAAACAGGAGAACTGACGCCAAAACTGAGGTGCAACAAGAAAATCGGCGTAATCGAGTGTGACTATTAAAAAATAAATCATTATTATATTAATATTGACAATAACAACCGACCGTCGGGGTAGCATTTGCTTGGCATTTCCGGTTATTTCTCCACTGGTTAACATGGGTTAACAATACCGTGTAACTGTCACGTTTGAAGGGACGAAATCGTGACATCTTCACGTCTCCCAGCATGGTAAATCGTCACATGTTCACGTCTTGCCGTGATACCAGGTTGCAACCGTCACATGTGGGAGGTCACGTCGGGAGGCTTTTTTTATGCGGAAGTAAAAATGTCTTACAAAAACGACGCCAGATGTCACAGTAGTGCAAGGACGCCGGAAGTGGGGGGGCCAGGGGGCCCCACATTTTCGCAGCAGCAGATCTTTTGTTATGTTTTGCATGGGGCTTTTGTTGTTTTTGTGTTTAACTTGTTGTGTGCTCCTTTTACCCCTCACTACTCTGTCTTTCTGTCTCTGCAGGGCTGGTGTGTGACAGGGGGGCGTGGCTGGTTACTCCTGGCTGCAGATGAGGCACACCTGTCCCCACTCACTTGATTACCTGCTCTTTAAGAGCCTGGCCCTCACCTCACTTCTCTGCCAGAGTATTTTTCATGCTGTCCCGCGGTCCGGAGTGCCTTTCTGCAGCCTGGAGTCTGTTGTAGTTAAGGAGTTCTTTTTGAGTTTTGGTCGGAAACGTTTTTCCGCAGCTTTGTTTTTGGTTACTACGGCCAGCCAAGCTCCCTGTCGTCAGTACCTGCCTTGGATTACCTTGTTTATTAAACTTTTTTGAAACTTTATTTTTTGTCAGTCTCTGTTTTGGGGTCCCAGTAGTATCTAAACGTCACAGAATACTCTGGCCAATATGGACCCCGCAGAGAATGAGAGACTCAGGGAAGCGCTTGCTGCTCAAGGGGTAATGATAGGGCAACATGACAGAGCCCTGCAGAGAGTTATGGAAGCGATTCGGGATTTAACCGCCGGTGTGACCAACATCGGAGGCCGTATGGAACAGGTTGCAGCACATCTCTCCACACTCCCGCCGACTGCCGATGCTCAAGCTACAGACCCTGCTCCTCCACCTCAAGCTGATCCAGAACGACAGCCCTGCAATCCTCGTGAGCCCTTTATCCCCACACCCGTCAGGTATTCAGGAGATTTAGGGTCTTGTAGTCAGTTCTTACACCAGTGTAGTCTTGTGTTTGAGCAACAGCCTTTCACTTATTCCACTGATAGAACTAGGGTTGCTTTCATCATGAGCCTACTGAGTGATAAAGCAGCAACATGGGCCCTTGCCATATCTAACAGCAACTCGCCTATTAGTCAGTCTCTGTCGTCTTTTACTGCAGAGATGCGTAGAGTGTTTGATCATCCAGTGAGGGGGAAGGAGGCTGGTAAAAGACTCCTTTCACTCCACCAGGGTTCAGGCTCTGTTGCTGATTTTGCTATTGATTTCCGCATTCTTGCAGCTGAGAGCGGTTGGGGAGACATGGCTTTGCTGGGAATTTTTTATAAGGGGCTTAATGATGAGTTAAAGGATGAACTAGCTGTTAGGGATGAAACCTCCTCCTTAGAGGAGTTGATTTCTCTAGCGATACGACTAGATAACCGCCTCCGCGAGAGGCGTAGGGAGAGATCAGGAAAACATAGCTCCACCTCCTTTCCCCCTCCGTCCAAGTTTCCTAGTCGGCCGGCATTCTCTGGACCTTCTCGCCATCCTCCTGACTCCGGGCCTCCCAGACCTTCTCCAGATACCCAGGTCTCTCCCTTCTTTATGGAGGAGCCCATGCAGCTGGGAAGGATGACGCTTACTCCATCAGAACGTCAACGCCGGCTTCGTCAGAGACTCTGCTTCTACTGTGGCCAGGCTGGTCACGTCAGCGCCGGTTGTCCCTCTCTGCCAAAAGACATGGCTCATCAGCGACAGGGGGAGCACTGATGAGCCACACTTCTATCAACTCAGCCTCCTCCAACCGCATCCCAGTCAAAGGTACTATTTCCTGGTCTCAGAACTCTGTTCCGCTGCAGGTCTTGATTGATTCTGGTGCGGATGACAATTTCATTGACTCTGACTTTGTGATGCAGTCTAAACTTCCTTTTGAGCCTCTTCCAGAACCTAAGGATGTGTTTGCCTTAGATGGGAGACTCCTAGCCCAAGTTACTCACCGTACTGCTCCAGTTTCCCTCAAGATCTCTGGCAACCATCACGAGATAATCTCCCTGTACCTTATCCCCTCACCCATGTCGCCACTCGTTTTAGGTTTTCCGTGGTTGAAGCTCCATAACCCCCACATAGATTGGGCCAACTCGTCTATCATTAACTGGAGTTTATTCTGTCACTCTCATTGCTTACACTCTGCTGTACCCCCCACAGTTACTAGAGCACCAGACCCCCTCAAACCCATTGATCTCACCTCTGTACCCCCTGAATATCATAGTGTCAAGGAGGTTTTCAGCAAGGACCACGCCCTATCCTTGCCGCCTCACCGGCCCTACGACTGTGCCATAGATTTGCTCCCTGGCACCCCCTTTCCGTCTAGTAAACTGTACAATATCTCTAGGCCAGAAAAGGAGGCCATGGAGAGTTACATCTCTGACTCACTCGCTGCTGGGCTTATTCGCCCCTCTTCATCGCCTATGGGCGCAGGTTTCTTTTTTGTGGACAAGAAGGATAAGACCCTACGCATTACATTACATTACATTACATTACATTGCATTTAGCTGACGCTTTTATCCAAAGCGACTTACAATAAGTACATTCGACCAGGAAGACACAACCTTGAGGAAAACAGAATCATATAAGAACATCAGGTTTCAAAGAGCCAATCGTTTCAAGTGCTGCTCAACTGGCTAAGCCAGTCCTATATTAGTATATAAGTGCTCTGTTAGCAGTTCTTTGTTAGTCATTCTATCGCTCGAAGTGGAGTCGAAAGAGATGAGTTTTCAGTCTGCGCCGGAAGGTGTGTAAGCTTTCTGCGGTCCTGATTTCAATGGGGAGCTCATTCCACCATTTTGGAGCCAGGATAGCAAACCCACGTGTTTTTGCTGATGGGAACTTGGGTCCCCCTCGCAGCGAGGGTGCAGCGAGTCGTTTGGTTGATGCAGAGCGGAGTGCACGTGCTGGGGTGTACGGTTTAACCATGTCCTGGATGTAGGAAGGGCCAGATCCATTCGCAGCATGGTACGCAAGTACCAGTGTCTTGAAGTGGATTCTAGCAGTTACCGGAAGCCAGTGGAGGGAGCGGAGGAGCGGCGTGGTGTGTGAACATTTTGGAAGGTTGAAGACCAGACGAGCCGCTGCATTCTGGATGAGCTGCAGAGGTCGGATGGCACATGCAGGTAGACCAGCCAGGAGGGAGTTGCAGTAGTCTAGGCGTGAGGTGACGAGAGCCTGGACCAGAACCTGCGTCGATTTCTGGGTCAGCTGTGGGCGTATCTTCCTGATGTTGAAAAGCGTGTATCTGCAGCAGCGGGTTGTAGCAGCGATGTTTGCAGTGAAGGACAGGTTGTTATCTAGGATAACACCCAGATTCCTTGCAGTCTGAGTCGGGGAAACAACAGAGGGGCCGATGTTGATAGTTAGGTCAAGAGAGGGACAATCTTTTCCCGGAAGGAAAAGCACTTCAGTTTTGTCAAGGTTGAGCTTGAGATGATGAGCAGACATCCACTGAGAGATGTCAGCTGAACAAGCAGAGATGCGTGCGACGACCTGGGTCTCTGAGCGGGGGAAGGACAGAATTAATTGGGTGTCGTCAGCGTAGCAGTGGTATGAAAAACCATGCGGGCTGATGACAGATCCGAGCGAGTTTGTGTACAGGGAGAAGAGGAGAGGACCAAGAACAGAGCCCTGAGGGACCCCTGTAGTTAATTGACAAGGGTCGGACTCAGACCCTCTCCAAGTAACCCTGTAGGTGCGGTCTTTGAGGTATGAGGTGAGGAGGGAAAGTGCAGAGCCTGAAACTCCAAGTTCTTGGAGAGTGCGAAGGAGGATCTGATGATTCACCGTGTCGAATGCAGCAGACAGGTCCAACAGGATGAGGACAGAGGAGAGGGAGGCTGCTTTAGCAGTGTGCAGTTCCTCAGTGACAGCAATGAGAGCAGTTTCTGTGGAGTGGCCTGCCTTGAAACCAGACTGGTGCGGATCCAGAAGGTTGTTCTGATGGAGATAGCAGGAGAGTTGTTTAAAGACAGCGCGTTCAAGTGTTTTAGACAGGAACGGGAGGAGAGAGACAGGCCTGTAGTTTATAACATCAGACGGGTTGAGAGTGGGTTTCTTTAGGAGAGGGTTTACTCTCGCCTCCTTGAGAGTGTGTGGAAAGTGACCAGAAGTTAGAGAAGTGTTGATGAAATGGGTGAGAAACGGTAGAATATCAGGAGCGATAGTCTGAAGGAGGTTTGAAGGGATAGGGTCCAGAGGACAGGTGGTAGGGCGGGCAGAGGTAATGAGGGTAAGAACCTCACTTGGAGAGAGAGGGGAAAAGGAGGTTAGTGTGCCGGTTGAAGGTGGCTCAGGTGATCCGGCGGTGAGTAGGGGTGAGTCAGAAAAAGAAGAGCGAATGTCGTAAACCTTTTTTTCAAAGTGGTTAACAAAGTCGCTTGACAGAAGGGAGGAGGGGGAAGGGGCTTTGGGGGGGTCCAAGAGGGTGGAGAAGATGGAAAATAGTTTTTTAGGATTGGAATAGGAAGATTGGATCTTATCTTGAAAGAAAGTGCTTTTTGCCTGAGAGATGGAAGCAGAGAAAGAGGAGAGGAGAGCCTGATAGGTTAGGAGGTCGTCACGGTGCTTGGATTTCCACCATTTCCGCTCTGCTGCCCTAAGGACGGTTCTATTAGCACGCAGTGCGTCATTGAGCCAGGGAGCAGGAGGGGACTGACGAGCCTGCCGAGATGTGAGAGGACAGAGAGAGTCCAGAGAGGATGAGAGAGTAGAGAGGAGAGTTTCTGCAGCAGAGTTTGGAGGCAGGAGTTGGAAGGAGTCAGAGGAAGGGAGGGCTGAGAGCACCGAGGAGGCAAAGGTAGAGGGGGAGAGGGAACGGAGGTTACGGCGGACAAGTGCAGGATGAGAAGAGATTAGTTTGTTATGTTTGGAAAGGGGTAAAGAGAATGAAATGAAGAAGTGATCGGAGGTGTGGAGCGGGTTTACAGAGAGGTTAGAAGTAGTGCAGTTCCTTGAGAATATGAGATCGAGGACATTGCCAGCTTTATGAGTCGGTGGGGACGGAGACAGTGAGAAAGCAAAGGTGGTTAACAGAGATGTTAGTTCGTCTATCTTCCCCGTCTGGAGGTTGAAGTCTCCGAGAAGTACAGCGGGAGGGCCAGTTTCAGGGATGTGTGAGAGGAGATTATCTAATTCATCCAAGAAGCCCCCCAAGGCTCCTGGTGGACGGTAGAGAACAACAATGGTCAGTTGTATAGGATGGGTCACAGTGACGGCATGGAATTCAAAGGTGGAAGGAGTGAAGTTAGGTAGCTTGAAGAGGGAAAAGCTCCATTTAGGAGAGAGCAGGAGACCAGTGCCGCCTCCTCTGCCAGTGGGTCTGGGTGTATGGGAGAAGGAATATGCTGAGGAGAGAGCTGCTGGGGTGGATGTGTTGGATGGAGTAATCCACGTCTCAGTGAGAGCAAGGAAATCCAGAGACTGCAGGGAGGCGTAGCCAGAGATGAAGTCAGCCTTAGGAACGGCTGACTGGCAGTTCCACAGGCCGCCTGAAACTAGGTGCTGGATCTCAGTGGAGCACGTGGGATAGACGAGAGCGGGCCGGTTATAGCGATTAGGAGATACACGGGGCCAGTGATAATTGCGAGAAGACACATGAACAGGAATGGAGAAAATACACATGATTATAGCATGAGGGGCTGGAAAGCTAAAGAAAATAAAAATATGAATAAGACACCAGTGATACTTAGCTCAAATTAGAGTAGGATTTGCCTCCTCTTTGCCACCCTCGTGACTCCCGCAGGACTCCAATGTCTTTGGCAGTCTGACGCTGCCGCTGACGCTCAAGAAACAGCTGCCTAAATGGACGCCTGATTGCTGAGTTCTCACAGCTAAGGTGCCACGCCCCTCTAGTTAGTTAACTCTCTACAGCTGATGGGCGACAACGCAGAGGGGTGCGTATTTAAATGCAGCCCAGACAGAAACTGGACGCAGTGAGAGTTTCACGTGGTCAGATCTGAGATTTAAATTCTCTCAAAAGTGCCCTTTTTAGCTACAACAACTAGAGAACAATTATACAGAGTACAATAACTGAAATAGAGAAGTCTAATTAAACAAGATTATTACTTACAGCGGTTTCTGCGTCCGAGGTGTAACAGCCAGGTCAAAGGAGTACACTGAATTAATTCGTTTTTGAGACCGCTATTTAACTTCTTTGTCAGCTGGGAACTGGTTTCTCCAGCTGTTTCTACACGTCACGCACAATCAACGCAGAGGGGTGCGTATTTAAATGCAGCCCAGACAGAAACTGGACGCAGTGAGAGTTTCACGTGGTCAGATCTGAGATTTAAATTCTCTCAAAAGTGCCCTTTTTAGCTACAACAACTAGAGAACAATTATACAGAGTACAATAACTGAAATAGAGAAGTCTAATTAAACAAGATTATTACTTACAGCCCTTGCATAGACTACAGAGGGCTTAATGAGATCACAGTCAAGAACAAGTACCCCCTTCCACTCATAGACTCAGCCTTTGTTCCCCTTCATGAAGCCACCATCTTCACTAAGTTGGATCTTCGCAATGCGTACCACTTGGTGAGAATAAGGGAGGGGGATGAGTGGAAGACTGCATTCAATACTCCCAGGGGACATTTTGAGTACTTAGTAATGCCTTTTGGGTTAACGAACGCACCTGGGGTTTTTCAAGCCATGATTAATGATGTATTGCGTGACATGTTAAACAGGTTTGTTTTTGTGTACCATGATGACATCCTAATCTTCTCTCGCACTCTTCAGGAGCATGTCCAGCATGTTAGGCTGGTACTGCAGAGACTTCTTGAGAAAAGACTGTACGTTAAGGCTGAGAAGTGCGAGTTTCATGCCTCTTCTGTGAGTTTCCTGGGTTTTATCGTCGACAAGGGACAATTAAGGACTGACCCCACCAAGGTCCAAGCAGTGACCGAGTGGCCCACTCCCTCTAACAGGAAGCAGCTGCAAAGGTTTCTGGGCTTTGCCAACTTTTATAGAAGGTTTATTCGGGACTATAGTAGGGTAGCAGTACCTCTGACTAAACTCACCTCTGTCAAGTTGCCTTTTGAGTGGTCTCCTGCAGCTGAGGCAGCTTTTGTAAAACTGAAATGTCTGTTTGCCACTGCTCCTGTGCTCTCTCATTCTGATCCAGGGGTCCAGTTTGTGGTGGAGGTGGATGCCTCTGATTCTGGAGTGGGGGCAGTTTTATCCCAGCGTTCCCCCGCAGACCAGAAGCTCCACCCTTGTGCGTTCTTCTCTCGTCGGCTGACCCCTGCTGAGAGGAATTACGACGTTGGTAATCGGGAGTTGCTGGCAGTGGTTCTGGCCCTTCAAGAATGGAGGCACTGGCTGGAGGGAGCCAACCATCCTTTTATAGTATGGACGGACCATAAGAATTTGTCTTACCTTCGCTCTGCACGCAGGCTCAACTCACGCCAGGCTCGGTGGGCTCTCTTCCTGGGACGGTTCAACTTCACCTTGACCTACCGGCCTGGCTCCAGGAATGTGAAGGCCGACGCCTTGTCCCGGCAGTTCGCTTCCCCAGTGGAGGACTCAAGAGATGCAACCATTCTGCCATCTTCCTGTGTCGTGGGAGCAGCTAGATGGGAGATTGAAAGGGTGGTCCAGGAGGCCCAGGAGGACCATCCAGTGGCTCAGGATTGTCCACCAGACCGGCTGTTCATTTCCCCCGATGTTAGATCTCCAGTTCTCCAGTGGGGCCACACGTCCAAGGTTGCCTGCCATGCAGGTTTTCATCGGACCCTGGCTCTAATTCGACAACGCTTCTGGTGGCCCACTATGTCCGCAGACACGAAGGAGTATGTCTCAGCTTGTTCCGTCTGTGCCCGCAGCAAGGCCTCACATCAGGCCCCCGCTGGCCTTCTTCGCCCACTTCCCATTCCCCACCGGCCCTGGTCCCACATTGCGGTGGATTTTGTGACTGGTCTCCCACCATCAGACGGGAACGACACTATTCTGACCATCGTTGACCGTTTCTCTAAGGCTGTGCACTTTGTCCCCCTGCCTAAACTACCTTCTGCCCTCGAGACTGCCACTCTTCTCACCCAGCATGTTTTTAGGCTGCATGGTATCCCTCAGGATATTGTTTCAGACAGGGGTCCGCCGTTTTCCTCCCAAGTTTGGAAGGCCTTTTGTCGGGCATTGGGGGCGTCGGCCAGTTTGTCCTCTGGGTACCATCCCCAAACCAATGGCCAGACGGAGCGGGCAAATCAGGACCTGGGAACGGCTCTTCGTTGTGTTGCCTCTCGAAACCCAGCCTCATGGTCTCTTCATCTGCCATGGGTTGAGTACGCCCACAACTCCCTGGTGTGCTCTGCCACAGGTATGTCACCCTTTATGGCTTCCAACGGCTTCCAACCTCCCCTTTTCCCGGTTCAAGAGAGAGAGGTGGCGGTTCCCTCGGTACAGGGGCATCTTCGGCGAGCCCGCAGAGTCTGGCGTGAAGCGCGGGCAGCTCTTACCCGCACCTCCGCCCGGAACCAGAGGATGGCGGATCGTCATCGACGACCAGCTCCGGATTACCAACCGGGCCAGAAGGTTTGGCTTTCCTCCCGTGACATCCCTCTTCAAACGGATTCTCGGAAACTCACTTCCAGGTACATTGGACCTTATGAGATTGAACAGGTCATCAATCCTAGCGTGGTTAGGCTTAAGTTACCTCTTGCCTTGAAGGTGCACCCCACTTTTCATGTGTCACTCCTTAAGAGAGTTTCCTGCAGCCCTCTTTGCCCTCCAACCAAACCCCCTCCACCCCCCCGGCTCATCGACAACCACCCGGCCTTCACTGTACGGAGGTTGCTGAAGGTTCGAAGGTGGGGCCGTGGATACCAGTATTTAGTGGATTGGGTGGGGTATGGGCCAGAGGAGCGACAATGGGTTTCTCGCTCGCTGATTTTGGACCCAAAACTCTTGAGAGACTTTTATGTCCGTTTCCCGGATAGTCCTGGTAGGCCGCCGGGAGGCGTCCTTTGAGGGGGGGGTACTGTTATGTTTTGCATGGGGATTTTGTTGTTTTTGTGTTTAACTTGTTGTGTGCTCCTTTTACCCCTCACTACTCTGTCTTTCTGTCTCTGCAGGGCTGGTGTGTGACAGGGGGGCATGGCTGGTTACTCCTGGCTGCAGATGAGGCACACCTGTCCCCACTCACTTGATTACCTGCTCTTTAAGAGCCTGGCCCTCACCTCACTTCTCTGCCAGAGTATTTTTCATGCTGTCCCGCGGTCCGGAGTGCCTTTCTGCAGCCTGGAGTCTGTTGTAGTTAGTTAAGGAGTTCTTTTTGAGTTTTGGTCGGAAACGTTTTTCCGCAGCTTTGTTTTTGGTTACTACGGCCAGCCAAGCTCCCTGTCGTCAGTACCTGCCTT
Source organism: Pseudochaenichthys georgianus (assembly GCF_902827115.2). Classification (NCBI taxonomy): domain Eukaryota; kingdom Metazoa; phylum Chordata; class Actinopteri; order Perciformes; family Channichthyidae; genus Pseudochaenichthys; species Pseudochaenichthys georgianus. Next base: position 5,404,801 of record NC_047520.1, read on the forward strand.
GGATTACCTTGTTTATTAAACTTTTTTGAAACTTTATTTTTTGTCAGTCTCTGTTTTGGGGTCCCAGTAGTATCTAAACGTCACATCTTTTTAAAAAAAAAATGTCAGTCTTTATTTCTAACAGATTAAAAAATAACAAATGTGAAAAACAGAATACCGTATTGTTATAATACAGTATTTATCCACATTCATGGTAATATTTGTATATTCAACACAAAAAAAAAAAAAGTCTTCATATTAATAATAATAATAATAAATCATATGTGTCCGAAAGGGAGTAGGAGGAAGCAAATGCTTATTAATTCCCACCCCTTATTTGATAAATGATTGTCCTTTAAATCATTATGCAAGTTATTCCTACTTAGATTTACATTTATATATACATATACAATAATTTCTCATCTTCAATCACCTTTCTTCATTCTCATATTTTTCCAAAAAAGTGTTTCTGTACATCCTTTTAAACTGAATTAGGCTTGTGCTTTGTTTTAACGCCTGCTCCAAACATTCCATAAAATCACCCCACAGATTGTTATACTCATACTTCTCAGAGTTGTTCTGACCTTGAGTTAAATTTCCTCTCAAATTATACCCACCCTCTCTGTCTATGAACAATGTTTTTAATTTCCTAGGAAGTAGATTATGTCTGGCTCTGTACATGATTTGTGTCGTTTTAAATTTAACCAGATCAATGAACTTCAATATGTGTGACTTCAAAAATAATACATTAGTGTGTTCAAGATATCCAACATTATTGATAACTCTTATAGCCCTTTTTTGTAATGTGCATAACGGCTGTCGGTTGGTTTTGTACGTGTTTCCCCAAATCTCCACACAGTAAATCAGATATGGCAATATTAGTTTGTTATATAGAGTATACAATGAGTTGTGGTCCAGAATGTATCTGGCTTTTCCCAATATTGCGATAGTTTTAGCCAGTTTTGCTTTTACATGAGTGATATGAGGTTTCCAGCTGATTTAGTGGTCCAAAACCACACCAAGGAACTTAATTTCATATACTCTTTCTATGTGTATGTTATCTAGTATTAATTGTATCTGTGGATTTGTGGATTTGTTTTATGTTTTCCAAATAACATAATCTTTGTTTTGCTTATATTTAATGATAATTTGTTTGTGTCAAACCAATGTTTTACTTTAATCATTTCTGCTGTTATCACTTCCATTAGCTCTTTCAAATTGTCACCGGAACAAAAAATATTAGTGTCATCTGCAAATAAAATAAATTTCAATATATTTGATACTCTGCAAATGTCGTTGATGTATATTATGAACAGCTTTGGACCCAACACGGACCCCTGAGGTACTCCACAAGTTATGTTCATGTATTCTGATTTATGTTCACCAATTTCAACACATTTTTGTCTGTTGCTTAAATAATCTCTCACCCAGTTTAATCCCACCCCTCTGATGCCATACCGTTCCAGTTTTATCAGTAAAATATTGTGACCTATGGTGTCAAATGCTTTTTGTAAGTCTATAAATATTCCCACTGCTTGTTTTTTATTGTCCATGCAGTTTGCTATTTCCTCACTTAATTCCATTAGTGCCATAGATGTTGATCTATCTTTCCTGAATCCATATTGACTGTCGTCCAAAAGCTGATGTGTTTCCATGAAACTGTGCCGCGGAAAACTGTACAAATCCAGTTTCAATAATTCCCCTCTACTCTAAAGTCGCATCAAAAAACGTGATCTGATCTAGCTGTATATATTTTGTTATTTGTTATTGTTATATTCAATCTCACTAGCTACAGGCATGTTTGAAGCTTGTAAAGGGAAGATAACAGCTCTCGCCACTCTGCTGTTCCTCAGCGCCGCCCCCCCTCCCTCACGCTGAAATTATGAATGTAAGGTGTATAGTAATCATAGATAACACGGCAGGGTCCGTTACAGTTTGTTTTTATCTGATTTCAAATAAGCAAAGTCTTGGCTTTCAGAATATTAAACTTGTTTCGGCAAATTCAGATGATAAATACAACTTTGAAGCTTCGGCATAATTACAAGCCGATGTTTCTTGTGAGTGCAGTAATCCAAAGGAAAATATCTTCCCTCCGTAGTATTTTGATCATTTGCTCCGCTAATAATCAATCATGATTATTGATGATGAGAAATGATAGATTCCAGAGAAGAGAAAACTGTAAAGGCCTTTTTCTCAAAATGATGAATCTGTAACAGTCATTATATAATGTGACATATTTTGCTTAATATTTGGAGTACAAAAACAATCCTGATATCATTAGAAAGCTAGAAATCAAAATGTGTCTTCGGGTCAATGCGACTGATTTCGATGGAGCAGGTCACTTTGCATTAGGTAAAATAAAGCAGGCAGACATAACAGGAAGAATATGTACATTTTAACCCAATCAAATAGGACATTGTCTCACCATTCAAATGTATCCATGTAAATTAAAACCAATGAAAAAGCTTAGATTTGTTTATTTGTTACGTTGTTTACTTTATTTGTTACGTTGTTCTGTGTGTGTCAGCCGTTAACCTAAACATAATATATACACTTGCAAACATGTCAGAAGAACCAGTGCAGAAGAAAAGTAAATACAGTCAATCTAAACTTAAATTTAACAACTGGAAGGTCACATCCCTGACATCCACATCTCCGGAGCCTGGACCTTCATCAATCATAGAAACAGCGAAGCCAGATGAACCCAAAAGCAGCACCTCTGCGGCCGCAGAAACTGTCAAAACCGCCGCCGCCGCCTTTGAACCGAAACAGGCTGGTTCCGACTGCATGGAGGTTTGTTGTCGGGACATTGAGGCGGGTAAAGCTGTATAGCCAGTGGCGACTGGTCATTAGGGGCTCAGCCCCACCTAGTGTCAGCAGAAAGTATTAAAAATAATGATTACAAAAAAATGCAAAAAATAAATTAGAAATTATATAAAATATATTTTAAGATCATGTTTAATCATCTGATTCGTCTGTACATTGCTGTTTTAGTCTGTGTTCTTCTAATTAGTGTCTACAGTGTGTGCCTAGTGAGCTGTTTAGAGCCATGTGGGACAAAACCCGATCCTGCCCCTCCCTCTCTCTGTCTAAGTGAACGGTGAGTGTAAAAACTACACTGCGCATGCTCAGAGTATTTTCCTATTTAATGTGTGTGGCAAAAAATAATGACCATTGGGGCATAGTGCTGCCATCCCCACCATACGTCATCTCACATAATTCAGAGCTAATTGGCTGTAAGTATGTGTGCCGCGAAAAGTGTGGTGTGTGAAGAGCAGGTGAAGAGGAGGAGAGAGATGCGTCCTAAAACCAGGAAGTAAGCTGCGCATGGCAAAAAAAGCAATGAAATTTCTCCATAGGATTTTAGAAAATAGCTCCAAATAAGATCTGTGGGAAACAAACCAGTTAGATAAATGCACGTTTTGTTCAGCCGGATAATATCCACATGTCTACCCTACTTTTATAATTTTCTAATCACAAATCTATCGATTAGATTTATGACTTTTGAAACTACAAGAAGATAAGGAGGACTTTTAAAAAAAGTAATAGAGATTTTTGTCCAGAGGGATAGGCAAATTGACTTAATCTTCAAGTCAAGGTAAGACTGCAATTTTATTGAAAATGGGATCTTTAGGTCAAAATATAATATTTGTAAACCTGAAGAGTCAGTGCCAGTGCCTCAGCAGCCATGAACCTCACTGCAGAAGCTTATAGACATCTAAGTTTTTTGTGCCCCACCACTTTTGTACATATAGAAACGCCACTGTGTATAGCTAACTATCGGAAAAAAGGAGACCGCTAGTGGATTATTTGAGAAAAGAGAAGGTACTTCAACGCAGAATGGTACAAAAACAGAGAGTGGTTAATTCTTTGCAAAACCACTAGATAGTGATAAATTGCGATGTTAACAACCTCATGATAACCTCATATTTTTTTAATTTAGGATCATACCTGTGTTTAGTCTAGAAAAAGGTAAATGTGTGCATTTTATTATAAAGTTGTGTATATTTACAGACTATTGCAAAAACTAAGAAGCTTATAAACATCAAGTTTAAAACTAAAAGAGCTTTACACAAATTAAAGATGTTTGGAGTTTTATTTGAGTTATTCATTTACATTTTTTGTCAAAGAGATGCTGATTTGAAACCGTTGTTACATACAGTTACGGCATTTCCTGTTTCTGACGGAGAGAGGGGAGTTTGTCCCAAAGCTTGCTGCTGTATTTACTCCCTCCATCTGACAGGAGGGAGCCTCATGTGTCACTCCGTGTCACTGAATCCGGCGCGCCTGCTGTAGTGTATATTTCTGTATATTTTTTAAAAAATCTAGTGTATTCATCATTTTCCTACACATTTATTCACTGGTGTGTCTAACCTGCAAGTTGCTCTTTAACATGAAGTAACATTAAGTAACCCAAAATGTTAAACAGTAAGAGTAGTAGTCATATTTCGTGAACCCTTTGAAGAGTACTGTCACACCGGTGTGAACATTCTATAATACACCATTTAAGCCCGGGGGAGAAATGCTAACGCTAACACTACATTAGCATCGGCGATCTTTTCTACTTCATGCTATCTGCACAAATGGTTGATATTAAACATTAAAAAGACCAGGCAGTTCAGAGAGAATCAAAGGAAGGCAGGCAGGCAGCTTTGCATGACATTCTTCTGGACGTGTTTTATTGTGGTGATAGTGAGGGTAGTCAATCCCTTTTTTGACATGACAGTAGTGACGGCCATCTTGGTGACGTGTGTTGTTGTGCGAGACCAGAGATGTAGTTCATTGAGCGTTTCACACAAACAAATGTGTTACTTCACAGTTTTACGACACATTTAAAAAAAATTGACTTGCAAAATTATCTTTTAAATTGACAAACATAGTGTAATTCGTGGCACAATTCAAACGGGATCGAAAGATAATATTTCTCTCTCCATTCACTTCAATACATAATCTTTCAGAAATAAGGTCCCATGGAGGTCCACCGGAAGGGGAGGGACTTAGCCACTCTATTGCCGTGTGAACGAGGGGAAATATATATGTTGAAGATTAGACCCCATCATGCTGAGATGATTTAGGGGAGGAGAAGCCTATTAGGAAAAAGAAACCCCGAAAAATAAAAAAATACAACAACTCTTCTGGCTGAAATACATATTTGTAAAAGTCAATCAAGGAGTCATTTTAATTCAAGGTGTTCGAAAAATAGATTAAAAATACAATTTATTTAGAAAAAAATAATTGCCACAAGAAATAAAGATACAGTCAGTATCTTTATTTCTTCTGTTTTTGTGTTGTTGTCTGAGATGGGAATGTCATCTCCTATATGTTATCATGTCCATGTTTGTGTCTTTAGCTTTTATAAAATAAAAATAAAAATATGGAGCGGCCCACTTGCAATGCCTTCGCGGACCACTAGGTGGCCGCGGCCCACAGGTTGGGAACCGCTGTGTCACTACCATAGGCTGTATATATAAAGGTCACTACCCGATCTGCCGCCCTGCCCTATCTGCAGTGCACATGTGCAAGATGGTCCGCCATATTTGACAACTACATACGGCAACCCAAGTAGGACATTTGACACAGTGGCTTTTGGCAAAACACAAAAAGAAAACTCGAGAGAGATGAGTTATTGTTATTACAACGTGACTTCACTATTATTTAACAACTCTTTTTATTGGGTTCATCAGAGTGATGCTTCATCCACTGACAGATCTGGTTTCTGCTTGACATTTATTTGTTTCAGAATTGGCAGTAGTATTAGATGTGAACAATTCAGCTCCAAAATATGGTGTTAGCCACGCTGCTTTTCCCAACTCCAGTTTTCCCCATTATAACATTTCTCCTGAGACTGAAAGAGAATTGCTTCCATTAACAATACTCTATACTTGTCTTAAGGTTATTTTCCTATGAAAACTAAAATCCTTATTGCTCAATCATTAAGATAAAATGGGAAAGATGTTGGTACGGAGCATTATCATAATAAGAGAACCAAGGTTACCCACTATAAATCTCATACAACTAAATAGCTACAACATCTGTATTGTAACATTTAATGTGCAGTGTTTATTACTGAAGAAATAACTCCAGGAAATGAACTTACCGGCGATGTTATCAGAAGCGAAGCAACTGTGCAAAAATAAACTGAAAGAAGTAATCTAAACTTACTGTCCATGATCTGGAGAAGAGAAACAGCTTCACATGTAACAGACATCATTTTTGTCTATTCCCCTTTGCTCTCACGCAGGTTTCATTCTAGTCTCACTTACAGTTCTTGCATATGTGTGGTGGGGGGAAACAACCAAATACAACTTTATTTGATGAACTAACATGTTTTCATAGCATTCTGTTTATTCAATGTTATAATTGTTTTGCTGATACAATGTAATCCACAAAGAAACACAACCTTTATCCAATAATACTTTGCATACATCAAAGATTTAATACATAACCGTGTATAACTTTGTTTTTATCTCTGCGGGAGTTGCTGTGCAGTAGTTGCAGAACAAATATGAAATTGTGCAAATAAAAATGAACAGAACCTTGTCAATCCATATATCCAGTATGAACAATATCAAAACTGTTTTCAAATGATCATAAAATATAAACAGGTTCAGTCCACGGGCGTCATGATTGTATCACATTTGTTTAAAACTTTATGTCCGTACCTTAAAGGTGGGGTAGGTAATTTTGGAGAAACCAGCTCGAGTGCGCTAGAATTTGAAAATACACAAAAATCTGCCACTTCCTCACAGAGCCCCTCCTCCGACCAACACACCCGAACGCGCACATGACCAATGAGGGCACGAGATAAGTGTATGCACAGATGGAAGGCTGACAGGCAGGTAGGCCATCAGTAAGAGTGCTTTTTACAGTACTACAGCTTCCACAGATGCATTTTTTTAATGGATTTTTTGTCAAAGCACTTCAGATATTCATTGCTATCGGGATGTTAAAAGCATTCCATGGAATATAACAAAAAGTGTATCTCGAGCCGGTTTCTCAAACTTACCTACCCCACCAAGTGTGGAAAATGTATTTGAAACAGAAACAAGTGACCTAGGTTTGAAGCTCAGACAAGAAGTAGACCTTTTTACGTATAAATAGGAAGATTATCCTGAAGTCTGCAGAAGGATCTTTGTTCATACATTCTCTTCCCTTTATTCAGAAGTTTATGTTACGTTTAGCCTCTGTTGTAAAACACCTTGTGCTTTATCTAAGACAGCGAGTGCTACCTCTGTAACAGCCTCTACTGCCCTCTCTACTGCTTCCTGTGGAGTTTCTGCCCCCTTAGCTGCACCAAGTCCGGCAACGCCCCCATCCCAGCTCCCACAAAAGCAGTTGCCCCTGTAAGTGTGCTTGATGTAGCTACAGCTGTTCCTGCTGCAACCCTGGCTATATCTTGCCCTTTCCTCAAAACTATGCCTACTACTCCAACCCCCACTGCTACTCCCAATAGAGCTCCTAATAAGGCACCTGATGCTAAACCTGCCAGTTTGGTCAAAAGCTTGTTCAAATTGCTGCTTTTTGCTTTCTCCCTCACTTCCGTCTCTGGTGATTGTGTACTGTGCTTTTCCTCTTTTTGTATTTCTTCTGCTTGTGGCTTCATATTGGTGTAGCAGCTTCCTTTGTTTTTCTTTATCATCCTATCTATTGTCTTGAGTAGCTCTTTCAACTGGAACTGGTTGCTCCTGTATTCTTCCTGCTGGTTGTTGTTCCAGTATTTATTATCTATGATATGGCAGCGACCTCCACACTTATCCACGAGATCCCCAGCAAGCTGATTCTGGTGCACCAAATCCTTAATCGTCTGTCCTTCATCGAGCTGGTCACCATGAGTGAAGAGAACTGTTGCGTATTTGAAGACTTCTTCAGAAAAGTATTCACTTATTTTCGTGATGACAGCCTGTTCTTGCTCTGTGAATTTCTCCACTTTAAGCACAATGAGAAATGCATGAGGCCCAGTCGCATACTCTGAGGTACACCTTAATATCTCAGACTTCAGCTCCTTCTCCTCGGATATCTCTGTATCGAAGAAACCAGGAGTGTCGATCAGAGTGATGCTTCTTCCATTGACAGATTTGGTTTCTGCTTGACACTTTCTTGTTTCAGAAGTGAGCATGGGAGAGGTTAGTGTACAGTTTCTCTCCAAATATGGTGTTAGCAAGGCTGCTTTTCCCTACTCCAGTTTTTCCCAAGATGACAATTCTCCAATTTGACACTGAAAGAGAATAATTACAAATCAAAAACACTGCACATTGGACCTTTGGTTCGTTTTTATAGACATACTAAATGATAATTTACTGTGAATTAGGGGTGCAACAACTAATCGACTTAATCGATTAAAATCGATGACCAAATTAGTTGCCAACTAATTCAGTCGTCGATTCGTTGGTGACGTCATCACGTGTGTTTTACGCGCCGATAAGCTCCAACGTTATCGGTCTTTTTATCGGTACTGGAGACATTTAAAAATATATGTCATATGTTTTATTGCTACAAAAACATTATATCGCAGTCTTGGTGTCTTATTGTTAAATCTCGTTTCTAATATGCAAAAAGACAAAAAAATGCGTCTATGTTCGGTGTATTTTCTATCTTTCCAATCCAGACGAGATCTCTCTCCTCCGTCTGTGTGCGAGGGGGCGGGGCAATTTACACACACGCGGCTGCTGCATGCAGCAACACACGGCGGGGATGGCGGAGAGAAGCGCTCCAAGGTGTGGTTAAATGTTACCCGTCTTGAGGTGGACAATGCTCCTTGCCAAGAGAGTTTAGCATGTAAGGGCGGTAACACGAGCAATGTGTCTAAACATTTAGCAAAAGTGCTCCACATTCAGACGGAGAAATGCACCGTCCACGAATAACTTTTACACGTCAGCAACACACGGAGTTAACAAAAGTATACAACATGGGTTAATGAATAGAGGTAACTGAGTTATGTATGTTGTTAAAGTTTCAGCTATTCTGTTCACAATTCTGTCATCACATAATTTAATATGATTTGTTAAAACATTGTTGTTTCTTCTGATGAGAAATATTATTAATTTAATTTAAATAAAAAGCAATGTTCATTTTGTTTAGTTAATTTAATAATATATGTATTTTTGAATCAAGTATTCATCTTTATTGTCTTCATTGCTAGTTTCCACATGCCTAAAACAACCTCAAGCTAAATCTAAAAGTTGACGGCTAAATAAGAGCGTTTGAGAAATTGTGCAAGGCATACAGTAATGTTAATAATAATAATTCCTTACATTTATTATAGCGCTTTTCCAGATGCTCAAAGCGCTTTACAAATACACATTACACATGTTTTTTTAGTAATAGTCTGAATAGTCGATTAATTGTTTCATTAATCGATGTATTAATCGATTATCAAATTAGTCGTTTGTTGCATTTATCCTCATTGACCAGAAAGCAGTTCATTTGCATAATAAGCCAAAGAAACGAGTAATGACATAAAAAGAGACCAACAAGCAAAATAATGAACGTTGTACTGTTATGTCTCCTACAAGACCAAAACAATAAGAAAAAAACAACAAATTTAACCCACTGTTAAAATATTTGAAAACAAGCATTTATAATTTACATTTCTGCATCTTGCAACTTATTGTGCCGTGTTCATATTCCGACAGAAATAACTGATTCACTTACCCTCCATGTTGTCAAAGATGAAGTAACTCTGCAGCAACTATAAGTTAGAAGGATGAGACTGCTGGAGTGTAGTAAGTTTCCTGTATTGCCAGTGTGTGCTTTTTACCCAGAATGCCTTGTTTAACTTTTACAGCTCCTGATGTAACTCTACCACATTCCTACACCCACACACACACACACACACACACACACACACACACACACACACACACACACACACACACACACACACACACACACACACACACACACACACACACACACATGCACGCACTTACGCACGCACACACACACAGCAATTATTAGCAACTTAAGAGTGATATTATCTTAGCTATTGTCTTTCTGGTTGTTCCTCCAGTACTTATAATTCAACTGACCATTTACAAGATGATTCTGTTGTACAAACTCCTCAAGTGTGCATCCTTCATTGAGCTTGAGTGAAGACAACTCTTGCATATTTTAAAACGTCTTCAATAAAGTTTATTGTTGTGCTCTGTGAATTCGTAATCTGAGGTACACCAATTTCCCAGTCTCCTGTTCCTCCTAGGATTTCAGTTTTTCTCGCAACATGACCATTTCCCTATTTGACACTTTAATGATGCATCCATCAATAATGTACTCCACATTTGTGTTTTGGTTGTTTCCATGTAAAAGGTCCACATAAACTAAATTATAATACCATGAGTGCTTCTTAACACCAGGAAGCACTCATAGCTTAATTAGCATATTCAGACACAAGATATTTGAAATTGGATGGACATTTTTCACTATTTTATTTTGGAAACCAAACGATCAATAAAGAAAATAAGCGGTGGATATCAAGTCTTCATTGCTGCAATGTTCAAGCCACAGCACATATTGTAACCACAATCTCATCACATTTCATAGCATGCTTCAAAATAATCAATACATTTGTTCATCTAAAAACATAATTTGCTCAAATGACATTATTTCAATTGTTTCAATACTGATGCCTGAAAAAAAGCTTATATTAACAAAAGATAATAAGAAGAATGTGAACAAATCTTAGTAAGGGTGTAATGCAAGGAAGTGCCTGTGTAATAAAGCAAATAATAAATGTATCTCCCTCAAAAATGTCTCTTATGCTGTTCCAGTGTGATGACGTTGTTGGATTTTACCAGCATTACAACTTTTTTTTTGTCACACATTTTGTCAGATCTCACTTTTCCTCTATATACTTGTGTTGCACATTTAGCAGAGGTCAATTGACATTCAAGGTAAAGCGCTGCAAAAATGTAAATATACATAATGTAGGTGAGTTTTATACAAACGGGACATTGCATTTCAGCATTTTACATTAACTAAACGGAAAGGTTGTGCATTTTTTGTCAGAAATGCAAAACTTTTTTTCGAAAAGGCCACACAAGCTTTTAGCATCTTAAATTCTGCTTTATGTCTCCGAATGTGTCCCTCTTTATCTCTTTTCTTTTCAGACGCTAACAAACACTAGTCTGGCGGTGTAGGCCAGGTCAGCGAGGTAAAGCAGGAAGTTGAGGGCAGTGAGCACGGCCACTGCGATGAGTTTCGACGACGTTTGGCCTCCATGCTGGGACTGTTTGTCAAACTGGAACACGGGCCAGATGATGGTAGCCGTCAAGTACATGATAACCGCCAGGAGCCCGTAAGCAGACAGGAACTTGGAGAAGGGGATTGGGAGCCAGCCGGTGCACTCGCCTACACACAGCACCACCACGGCCATGGAGAGGATGAAGCAGATGCAGTACACCGCCATGCACCACTTGAGCGCGGCGTGGTGGTTGTACGAAACGGGGTCGCTGACCAGGATGAAGATGATACAGGCAACGAATGTCTGGCACACCTTCAACAGGCCGGGAGCGGTGGCCATGTACCCCGCCACCTCTCCCGGCCTCGCTTTAGTCAGGCTCACCTCCCCCATGTAGGCCACCGCCGCCAGGCAGGAGAAGACGGTGGCGGCGATGCGATAGCCGCGAACCTCGCCATATAAGCGCTGGTCCTTGAGGAAAAAAAGCGGGAAGATGACGGACGCCGAGAGGCAGAGGAGGGAGGCGTAGCAGGCCACGGTGATTGGAAAATTGGTCCAGGACACCGGGATGCGAGCCTGGAGGCCGAACACCTCAACCAGCAGGACCAGCAGGGTGCAGGCGAAGCTGAACACCCAGCAGAAGATGCACCAGTCAGACATGCCGCCGTGGTGCAGGTCGCCGCCGTGTGATGCAACACTGAACGCCACGCAGGTGAACAGCAGGGCGGCTACGCGCACCCATAGCCGCTGGGAGGTGGGGAGCACGATCAGTGGCATTATGGGACGTCACGTCAGTCAGGAATGGAGAGCGGCTTCTTGAAGGTGAGTCTTTAATACTGAATTTGAGGTCTTGTGTTGGCTGCTTGTCACACTCTGTAGATGTTGTTACATATTCTGCGGAAAGACAAAAAAGAGAGTGATTTGATTAAGTTTAAGGTCATTTGATTTGATTTTAAAAACCTTGTGTGCTTGATTATTTCAGACTTGACGGCAGTGAAACAAAGTGAGGAAGACATGCTAATGGCCGAATACACCAAAACATACATTGATATCAACAATAGTTCAGAAAAGTTCAATTGTAACAATCAGACATCATGTAAACAATACTATAATTTACCAAAAAAGGACAGACCCTGTAAAATACACAATATTTCAATCTTGCCCAAGATGTGCAATAAACAGGTAGCCTACTGCTCCACCAATCGTACTCAATTTTTATTTTGGTTGTTTGTTTGTTCCTTTAACTTGTGTATAACAGATTTGCAATGGTCTCTGGAATCTCTTTGCAAACTTAAACTCAAGCCCTGTAAAAGCTGAAGAATGCAAGAGCTGTTCAAGCTGTAACCTGTGCAGATAAAGTATACAGGAAGTGGAAGTGTGTCTGCAATGGAGCTGGAAAGTCCCTTAGACTAAATGTGAAGTATGAGTAAACTCCAGTGTGCACTTACAGTTTGATATTGGTGACCTCAAGTGTGGTTTAAGTGAAGTTTTGTTTTCTCCCTCAGACAGCATTACAGTGTGTACAAGATAGGCAAGGTTAAACAGGCCTGAGAGCTGCAATGATAACATTTGAAAAGGGATGAACTGAATTAGCTTTGAAGGACATTTAAAGTGATAGAATATCTTATTGTTGCCAATGAGGAGCCACCTGCTTTTCCTAGATATCATACAAATAAATCTGCATCAGGTTGTTTTAGGGTAGAGCCAACAGCATGAGGTTTTCCATAGTCATGCACAGACATGATGGCTGCCTTTTCCTGTCACAGAAACATGCTTCATATCAATAAAAGAAACCCATGTTTATCTTTCGACTGTGCCCCACTTGCTGTTTAAAGATCAAACTGCTGTCTAGTTCCCAGGTAAGATAACATAGGGAAAATGTCAAAAAAAAAAGGGGGGCGAAACCTCCAAAAGGGGCGGGAGCTTTCTTTCAACTTTTGGAGAATAATTGGGCTTTTTCTTACACGTGGTAACAATTATTTTTGCTTTCAAAGAATATTGAAGTGAGGCAATGTGCCTTTTGTCGCAGGGACTCCGGCCCCTGCCAAATCTGAGTTGCAGTACTTTAAACGTTTCATCTCACAGACTGATCTCGGCCTGGTGATGTAGATTCACATGCAGACCGTTAGACATAACCTTGAAAAGCCATGAGTGCAAATCAACAGGTCCAAGGCCGGTGCATTGTTCATAGAGGAATTAGCTTCGTTCCTACTGCCTAACTTGAAAATTGCAAACCTAATTTGTGTTTTAGTCATTAACTCCATTCCCACGCTTCCTGTTCTGTAATGACTCGTCATCATACTCAGGAAGCAGCTAATGGCACATCTGCAGGAACCCACACTAGCAAAACAATCCAAATGCTTTTAATCACTTTAGGAATCAAGAAGTTACAAAAATACAGCCCACATATTGATAGATAATTTTAAGAAATCAACCTTACACCTTCTTTACCACAAGCTTTAATCCCTTGTATTTCGATGTATGGTGAAATATGTGAGTTAAAACAAACTTGGTCACCAGTTTCCTTTCTGAGAGAGAGTGTGGTTTTTACCTGAGATAAATGAGAACAGTGGTTGTGTGGCCTCATGCCCTGCCGACAGGAAACCATACTTTGGTGTGTATTTTTAGTTTGATAGTATGCATAGGCCTACATCCCATGCATGCCTGAGAGTTGGATCGTATATAAACCATCCTGAATGCTACCCTGTATCACTGTGTATAGTTTAAATGTTATAGGCTACAGTTAGCTTGAGATTGGGAAACATGCACAGCTTCTTAAAAGTAACATCCAGACTGTAGTAAGACATAGCAGCGTTATAATAAAACCAGATGAGATACGTTTACTTGAAGGGATAACAAAAAGCCTAATATAGCCGGCACTTAAAGAGGCTTGCCTTCCAAATAGCGGACATACCGCGCCCAGCCGTTGATATCAGCTCGCTTCTCCTATAAATAATAGACTATCATAAACCCTGAAAATTCTACTCTGCCGAACATCTGAGGGAAAGGAAGTCTAAAAGATTCAACTACCACTTTATTGGCTCGGAGTTGTCTTTCAGGTTATTGTTTTAAAGCGTAAAGTTCCTTGTTACAACCGCGCATCTCTCCTCCACTCATACCAGTCTCAGCAGCAGAATGGATCCCCACGCCCCGCATTGGCCATATTTGTAAAGTGTGAAACCCCTTTCCAAGCCTCTGTACAGTGTCATCGCAAATCTTCTCATATTACGTAATGTAAAATATATATATATGCCAAACCCCTTTACTCTGTGAGACTAAACCAAAATATCACTGCTGATGTCATGTTGCTGGTGTCCCTAATCTGCTTCTTAGAAAATAGATATACTTTTTTGATCCAAAATTGGGAATTTATTTAGCAAAACCAGACTCAAAAACGTAATAAACTCTGATTTAAAAATGCAATTAAAGAACACTTTATGCAGTCCAAAGAGGTTATTGAGGTAAAATGGTCAAATAAACACTGTTTTTTTGTTGCATTATTCCTTTTGAAGGCGCTTTCAATTATTGCTAAACAAATTATCCAACCGGAATAAGAATTAGGCTATACACAATATGAAAAACGACACAAAACATTTTAATGCAAAGAATACACAGGGTTTACATGGGTTCTCTTAAAATTCATATAGTCTTAATTTTACATGAAGATTTTTCCCTGCCATTTAAAAATAAAAACTGAACAAAGTAGATTTTTTTATTAAATCCTCTAAGTAAGACCTGTAGACTTTCTCTTTTAATTTGAATCTGAATCAGAATACTTAATTTCTCCTGGGGGGGAATTATGTTTCGTGACAGAGGCTCAATTTAAGAATGAAATAAAGCAAAAAATACGTACAAAAGGTAACATATACAATTTTTTAAACAAAAGTAATGAAAGTAAAAATGTTTACTGCAGGCTATCTTTATGGCCAACGTCCTGCAGTACCGCAGTCTATCCAGACGAGGCCACTGTTGCGCTCTGTTTGTCCGTATGATCATTGAGAACATGGTGGTGGATCAGCAGCCAGTCAAGACATCAGGATAACAACACAGCAGAGATCATTATTCCAAGAACTAAGGATTAAACAAAGAAAAACATATATACATATATGCAACGACAACCCCTGATACTTCTAGCAGACCAAGACAGAGAGAACCAACCCTCGGAGTTTACCACTGAATTGTTTTTAGGGGAAATCAGGACCTGAGGTGGAGCTTTTTACTGGATTGTATTCTAGCTAGCTGGCTAACATGCAGCATTAGTGTTTAGACATTTGCACTAAAACGAGAGTCTGGAGATATCGAGCTGAAATTCGCATTGGCTGACACTATCTCGACCATTTCATCCTCCATATCTTCGCATGCAGTTGTAGTCATGCTGGCATTTCACCTTGCAGACATAGCTGGTTAGCTAGCTACCTCCGAAGGACCGACTCGTTGGCGCATGTGAAAGCCGAAACCACGGCGCTTTCGCTCGGCCTCAGGACCAACGCCATGCCGCGGGTTGAACTCGGGCCTTCCGTAGAGCTCACTTCAGGAAGCTAACGCTAGCTGGAAATAGCAGGCCGCTTAGGTCTCAACAGTGACTGTATGGTCGTCTTATCAAGGTGTTTTGATTTGACTATAGCCTAGTCATCTGATTAGATAAGTGCACCTTTTACTTTTTATTCTGCTTTCGTTTCTATAAGCCCAGCGGCTGTACTAGCTAATGCCGGCTAATCTGATAATTAGCTATCTAGCTCATAGGCGAGTAATGCATAGCAAATCATAGGTTGTTGTTTACATTGAAGACTACAAGATACAGTTGAAAACGTGTTGGATTTGTGTTTTAATGTACTGGGAAAAAAAGTGCGTTATTTTGTAAATGGTGTTGTTTGCCATTGTAAGCCACAGACACACCAGTACACTTAATATTGTTATCAAAATAACACTCATGTTAGATTTGAACCCAATCCAAGAAAGCATATGAGTACAATACGTGCCACATTAAAGTATTGCTTAGCTTGTGTGGGATGTAAACAAGTCACATGTAAACAAGTCTGGCTGCGTTTAAGGTTTTGGTAATTTCATTGCAAGGTGTCACTCCATATCAACCAAGATGATGCTGTGCTGTTATCGAGACTCCAGCTATGCTCGTTAAATAAGTTGTTTTGAACATATCTGTTCAGAATTAGCAGTAGACAGACACTGAAAGGCATGGGAGTTGTTGACCTCCTGGTGCATAGCGAGACATATCAGCCATTCATTCATGATTGATGACCTTTGAGGAGGCAGACTGTCCTTTATCCATTTTCCACTAAAGCTGATCCACTGCATCAAGCCACTCACAGCCGTGTAGTATTTATTTTTGAACCACTAATGTGACCTAGTGAAGCTGAGGACATTTTAGTTTTAGCAGCATTTTTGTTTAAAGTCCTACTGACACATTGAACCACTGGGAGTGAATGGGAACATGAGGAACACTCTGTTTGGTCTGAACCAGCTTCCCAGTTGAAGATCTGATCAACAGAGAGACCCATTGTGTGGACTGAAAACTGAAGAGGAAAGAGACGATGATGGGGATGATGATAAAAGAGGCCCAGTGACAGTGTTGATAGCCCACCAGGAAGCAGAGGAGTGTCACAAGGCTCCAGACATGAGTCTCCGCCAACCCACCTCCACACTGGACAGGTACGAGCCCCACATCCGCTACACTCACACAGTTTCTGTGATTAGGGATACATCTCGATCCCTTGCTTAACAATGTAGTGCTTCCTGGTGACACTGAGGTCCAGTCTGGTCTCTGGAAAAACTAGTCAGACAGGCCGTTTACTGGAAGGTGAGAAAACTGCTCTTTGGACAAGAAAAAAGGGAAAAATAATGTATGCATGACAATAGTAGCAGCCTCTTAAATATTACTTTATTTCCTACCATATAATCCCAACATTATTTATGAGAAAACGATAGTATCACAATACCTATGTTTAGTCACTGGTTTGACAGATGATTTACCAAAATATAGTGAATGATGGGGATACATGCTGTAACCATAACTGTGCAAAAGGTGTAAGGCTGTCCGCTTTCAAAAGGTGGAATGCTTGTGGTCGCCCACGCAGACATTAAGCATATTTTAGCATCTTGAATCACCTAAATGAACAATATCACGTACTGTGAGCTTTAACAATAATGCCCTATGACTACTAATTAACATACTCAAGGTGTCTGAACCTTTAACTCACTTACACAATCACGTATGTTCGTTTCTTTAATACCAAAGATAAGCAAATGTACATTTTATGATATCTCTTAATTTGATACTCCTGAAACCGCTGTCACCTAGTTCACAGCGTTGTGACGGGAAACACAGGGTTACGATTGGCCAGCCCTGAGGCATTAAAAAAAAAGGTAAACAAAGAGGAGTGGCATCTATTTTGGTGTGCTGCTGGTATTCCTATATTTACAAAGAAACAGCTACATCAAGAATTGGCTATATAATACACCTAGTTTATTAACCTACCACTTCATTTAAATAAATGCTTAAATAATACAATATTTGAAATTCATATGTTATGCATATATCACCACACATAGCTGCTGTAATCACTCAAAAAAAGGGAAAACAAATATAAATAATGTTAAAACACAAGGGTGCTAACATTGAAACAAGATCAAACATGCTTCATCTGTATAACAAATAAAAATCTAGTATGCAGTGGAACATTTCAAAATGTAACGTATATACCCTGGCCGATCCCCTAAATGCCTCGGCCGTGAAATAAAGTAAAAAATCCCAAACCCACATTTTTATGTAACATGTTTTGGCCGTTGTCACGGTAACATAATATGTCGCAAAGTGGCTGCTAAGTCCCTGAAGGTTCAGGGTTCATGGTTCAGAGGGGGAATCGAGATCCGTCCTATTCGTTGCTTATATGTCGTGTTGTGACTTTTCACCTGCTGTGTTTATTACGTCCATACTAAAACCTAATGCACCGTATTTCATCTCGTTTGTCAGTCTGTGTTTCTGTTGATGCATCTTTGTCTTGGTCATATGTCTTTGCTGTTTCTCCTGCTGTCAACTTTTTCCTTGTGTGTGTGTGTGTGTGTTCTTGTGCTTGTGCCTACCACTGTGTCTGTGTGTGTCATGTGACAGCCGGGCAGCCAATAAGAAAAACGCCCGTCCGTTCAGGTAGGACAGCTGTCCAGAAAGAGCCAGGGTTTGGGGTTGATAAGGAGATGCTTACAGATTGCACAGCTGTGGCAGCAGATTTCTCAATGGCTGCGCTTGTTATGTCAGAGACTCTCTACAGGGAAACATCTACTAATCATCTTCATGATCAATTAGAGCGTCCATTTATTTGTATAACAATCTTAGTTTCCCAAAATCTTAAGTGTTATGTTCATATTGCTATTTGTTTTCCTTCTGTCTGATGCTGGGCAACTGTTTTGCATGCCAACTCATTCTCTAAACACCTGGTATATTTTCAAAGAATTTGCAGTGCTGATTGGCTCCATGTTGCAGCAGCTGATTATCTCCAGACCATAGTAATCAAACCCATTTATGGATGAATTCATACCTTTAACTGTGTTCTGCTAACCATTCATTGGATGGAATAATATCATTCACTCCATTATTCATACTGTGTGTCTTTGCGAAACACTCTTACAATCTGTACGAGTATAAAGGGTGAGATTTGGATTCAGTTTCTGTGTCGTTTTAACTGAATATTGATCCTCATGCTGAATTTCTTCTCTCTCTTTTCTCTCCCTTTTACTCGTCTTTTTCCTTCTTTTCGCTTCAGCCCTTTTGCTGCTTGGTGAGTTTTCCCTTCGCTTTTCTTGTCGCTTCTCGTGCAATTTATAATATTCCCACTAGGGATGCACAATATTGTTTTTTTGATACCGATACCGATAACTTCCTGCTTCTCAAGACCGATACCGATAATATATATAATTTATTATTATCGGTTATCGGTATCGGTATATAATATATATATATATTAAATGTACCTGTAGTTTTTGCACACCTGGTGTTAAAAAAAGACTAGTAGTGAGCAAATGAAATGAGCATTACTACTATGAACAAAACTAACCCTGGGGTCGTCTCTGGCAAACTTCTTGCCTTTTTCAAAAGCCTCGTCGATAGGTAAAAGCCCCGGTGCCTTTGCAGCTGGCTTTGGATTCGCCGCTAGTTTAGTAGCGCAGGCGTCTTCGTACGCTTTTAACACACCATCGTAGCCATGGCGATGTTTCACGTGACTAATCAGGTTGGAAGTATTATAGCTCGTTGCCTTCTTCCCTCCTCGTGGAACTTCTGCATTGCATTTGTTAATACAAATAGCAAGCGAACTATCTAACTCTGAAACTTTGAAATAGTCCCATACTACCGACGATATGTTTGTTTACTGTCCTGGCTTCGCGGCCGCACGCCATTTACGTCATAGCCAGGCATGAGTTAGGGAGCGCTGGATTTGTGAAGAACTCCCCTCTTCCTAAACCACTAATACCACAGTACTGGCAAAACGGGAGGAGCCGAGTGAAAAACAAGCGCCCCTCGTCCCAATCCACCCACACCGCAGCATTTTTTTCCCCCAAAAAATATATTGTATATTATCGGGGCTATTAATACTTTCATCGGGTTTATCGGGATGACGTCATAATTCCTAATATCGGACCGAATTCCCACCACTCTTACACCACTGACACATCTGACCTCTGACATCCCTCTCTCCTCTTTTGTTACTAGTGTCCAACCGTAAGATTCCCCTCTTTCCTTTTAGCCTGTTTCTGTCTTTTCATTTATCTTGAAACTCCTTCTCTTAATTTATTCCCTTCAGATATTCCCTTCCCACTGCAACTACCCCTTGAGATAATTCAAATGTGTTGTTGTTAGGGCTGCTCAATTATGGCAAAAATCATAATCTCGATTATTTGGGTCAACAATTGATATCACGATTATTAAAAACGATTATCCATTTACTTTGAAAACATCCATTTTTTGGAGAAAGAAAATGTGAACAGTATTTTTTGAACTTTAAGTATAATTCAACTGAATAACCGGAAAAAAGAAGTAATAATAATTTTTTTTAAAGAATCGTTTTATTTCCATTACGTTGTTTTCATAATCGTTGCAAGCCATAATCGTAATTGCGATTAAAATACGATGAATTGAGCAGCCCTAGTTGTTGTTGTGTGCTAAACCTCGCTTCTCTTCAAACCAGGCTCAGCAGTCTGACCATCGGTGACTCGGAGCGCAAAGCGTCTGCCGCCCAGCAGAGAGAGCCGATTCTGGAGATCCCTGCTGAGAGTACGGGTAACGACAACCTCCCTGCTTTTGTTCCAGGATTCATTTCAAATGGGAATATATTAAATAACTCCCGACCGTCCGTCTGTCCTCCTCTCCCAGGCACTGGTCTAGTCCAGAGATGCGTGGTCGTGCAGAAGGACCAGCTCGGCTTCGGCTTCACAGTCTGTGGAGAGAGGGTCAAGCTGGTGCAGAATGTCCGCCCAGGTGAGACGATGCACCGCTGATCGGTCTTATCAAGTTCTCCAAAAAACTGCAATGTAAAGTAATTAAAAATGGAAAGATAATATAAATAGATAGATTTTTATAATTAAATTGACGTGAAGTTGAGTGCACGCGCATAGCTAATGTGTTGATGCTATCAAAAGATCTAATTCAGTTATTTTACTAAGATGCTCCAATAGACTGCGATGAAAAGGGCTTCTTCCTCCTCGTTTCATGACATTATATTTAGTAAAATAAATGTTTTTGTGTAATTGAGAAAAAGTCTGGATAAATAGTGTTCATGTACAACATTCAACATGACCTTGATGGTAGGGAGATGATAATGAGTTATATGGTAGCACCCATATATGCTTTTTCATTTTCTTTTTGTCGCTGCTTTTAATTGAACTATTCATATCTTAGACTGCACTGTAACTTTTATCCATGTATTTTTTCTTTTAATGTTTATTTTATTAGCTTTTCTTTTTAATGACTGATTTTAAATGCCATTTTCTTAATGTCTTTCATTTTTTGTAAAGCACTTTGAATTGCCTTGTGTTGAAAAGTGCTATATACATAAACTTGCCTTGCCTTGCCCAACAAATATCTTTTTATTTTTGTTCATGATTTTCACTGTATGTCTTATCTTCACAGGTGGCGCAGCAGTGAAGGCTGGGGTTCATGAAGGGGACAGAATCATAAAGGTGTACTTCTAATCACAAATTATATTACATTACATGTCAATTGTGAGACGCTTTTATCCAATGCGACTTTCATACATCCAGTACTGGACCGAATCTGACGGTCGTTAGTTTTTCCTGTTTGTAATGTTCCTGTTCCTTTCTCTTCCCCTCTCTCAGGTGAACGGCCAGCTGGTGTCCTCCATGTCCCACCAGGAGGTGGTAAAGCTTATCAAATGTGAGTTTGAAATATGATTGATGTGTTTGGGATATTCTGTTTATTTAGCATGTATTTATCTGACTCCATTCCTGCTTTTCTTTTTGTTATCTTCTCGCAGCTGGACCGTATGTCGCTCTGACACTACAAGGACCGCCCCTTTCAGCCTCACTTCCCTTAGAGCCCCTCCACACGGACCTCACCAATCAAAGAACGTCTCTGGGTGGGGAGGCCCCCCCGACTCCGCCTCCCCCCTTGCCGTCGGGACTGAGCAGCACCCCATCGCAAAGAATCACTGGACCCAAACCACTGCAGGTAAACCAATTTAAATTAAGAATTGATGTCATTTCCCAGCTGGTGTTTTAAGAAAAAATGAATATTTTACTCACTTTTGTGGACACCATCAGACAGATTTGTTGTACATTGTGGTTTTTTTAGGACCCAGAAGTACAAAAACATGCCACTGAGATACTCAGGAGAATGCTGGAGCAGGAAGAGGCTGAACTACAGGTTGATACACACACACACACACACACACACACACACACACACACACACACACAACACACCACACACACACACACACACACACAACACACACACACCACACACACACACACACACATGCATTCGCACACACACACCATGTATACATCACTTCAGGGGACATTACATTGACTTACATGCATTTCCTGGAGACTTATCCTAACCTTAACCATAACCAACACATGCCTAACCCTAATCAAGTCTTCACCCTAAAATTAACCCCCTTGTTGCACCGTGCTGTTTGCACAATTAGTTGCATGGAAGTTTTGCAGCTAATATCTGATAACCACTTTGCAGGAGTTGATGGAGGAGCAGTTGAGAATCCCGTCGTTGTCACTTGGGGAACGGATAGAAAGAGCAAAGAGGAGAGCTAACCAAGTCAGGGTCAAGATTCAGCAAGATCTGGTGAGCAGGCGTTACTGTTTTATATATATTTGTTTTTATACTACCTGGAACCGTTTTAGAAAGGCTGAAAAAACATTACAAAATGAATTAATAAAAAACGTTTGTCCTGCCATAACCACAACATGTTTCAGGTAGTACAGGTTCAAAGGGTTTTACATCTGACCTATATGTCTATATGCCCGTTGTGTTGCCCCTGTTCGGCCCATTCAATCACTAATAATAGCTTCAATTGAATCATCTGCTGCTTTCTTCTGCTCTCCAGGACGGGACGCGATCAGATTGCGCCACGAGCTACGTCATAGCAGGAGAAGGTGCATCTCTTTACCTATTTAAGTAAACGTCTTACAAAGCTAACACATTAGCTCTAATGATTAGCGTGCACACGTACTGGTCTCATGTGTCAGCAGGAAATACTCATACATTGTTAAAATGACTAAACACTTATGATTAAAATGCTGACATTGGATCTTCTGTTGTGGAATTCACTGTTTTACTTTCCTCTGAGGCCATAGACACTAAATGAATAACGATATGATTGTCTTTTTCTAATGGTGTAAAACGTCTCTGTGCTCTGGCAGGTCGACTATCAATGGACTCCAGCGAAGGCGACGTGGAGGTAGGCTGTTTCTTCGTCTTCTTTTAAATAACTGGTGAGGTTGCGTGTTAGTGTATGTGATGGTCCCACTCATCCCGTCCCCCTCGTCCTCCCTCCCTCCCTCCCTTCCCTCCCCAGGCTTTTGAGAGTCCCCACTCCTCCCCCTCATCCTCCTTCAGGACCCCACAACACCGCCGGCAGAACTCCGACACACACGCCCTGTCTGACTCGGTGAGATGGACGCACACTTTCAGTTTAATCTAGACGACGCCTAAAGAGATGTAGCAAAATCTCTTCTAGTCATTTCTCATAATCCTCGAGTGTGTGACTGAGTGCTTCTGTGTGTGTGTCAAAAGGGCGGGAAGGCGCAGATCATCGGCCCCGAGGAAGAGGATGAAGAAGATGACGGTTATGCATTTAACGAGGTGAGAAGAACACAGTTTTCTTTCCCCACTTCTATCTTTCTTTCTGTTCCCTTCATCTATAAACGGTTCCCTTTTCCTCCGTCGTCCTCTCAGATGGACGGTCCGTTCCAGGACATCGAGCTGTTGAAGTCACGGCCGGCACACATGGCGGTGTTCATGAGATACGTCTTCACACAGCTCCTGGACCCCAACCCTCTGGTCAGTCGACGATACATTTTATATCAGATTACAACTACATGTATTGGTGTTCATTTTGTCCACTATCTGTCATTTTAGTCTCAGTGAAATATTTCGTTTTTTTAAAATGTAGTCAAGTTTTAATGGAATTTTACTCTTATCTTAAAAACGACTATTTTAGCTCGAGTCAACGTAAAATATTATTTTTATTTTATTCATCAGATTATATTATAATAATAATAATAATGGGTTTTATTTGTTACGCACTTCAAGCAGTAAGCATAGAGCAAAATAAAACACAGTTAATTGTAAAAGCAGTAAAAAAAAAAAAAGTCTAGTCACTAATCTTAGTCTACCTGTTTGTGTCCTTCTCACCTCATGATACACACGTTCAGTCACTGTTTCTCGCACTAACTTAACACCACATGTCATCAAGCGTCTTTGGGTTCAAGAAAAGCGCCATAGAAATAAAATGTATTATTATCAAACCGGAGTGTTGTGAATAAAATGGATTCTGCTGTTTCTGTACCACTGTTTATCTGCTTTTACATTGTGCGTCTCCACAGCTGTTCTACCTGTCAGTGGAGGCCTACCTGGGCTCCAGTCCGAAAGACGCGCGCAGCACTCGCCCAGATCTGCTCCCACTTCCTGGACCCAGATGCTGTATGTCCCAAATTATTTTGGCTGCTGATGTGCAACGTGTTGAAACTATTTCTATTTTTGATTTTGCAGAAGTAAATGGTATGAGAAGAAGCTGAATGTTCACCCTACTTCTCATACCATTTCCTTTATCAGACACAGCCAGTCACACATTTACCGTACATCAAGATGCATACTTAGAATCAATATAGTTTACAGTGCCTGAAAAACATGCTTTTCCTTCCTTTAGCCCCTGAAAATCAAAGTGCGAGAGGAGTATCTCACAGATATAGGTAAGACGACGACATCGCAGTTGTGTTGCTGGCGAATTCACTTGTTTTGAAACGACTAGAAAATAATATCTGTGACAGATTCAATTAAAGGGCGACCCCCGCTGACATGATGTTGTGTCCTTGTCCCTTCAGAGGGTCGGCTTCACGCCTCGGAGGACATCAGGGGTCCTCTGTCCGAGCTGCAGCAGCAAGTGTTGCCGGACATCCAGGACCAGATCCAGGACTACAGGTACTTTACTGAAGGCTGAGAATACTCAATACGTTAAAGGTCACCTGTTATGCAAAATCCTCTTCTTCATGTCTCTTCTACATCAACATGTGTCCCCTCTTCTTCATGTCTCTTCTACATCAACATGTGTCCCCTCTTCTTCATGTCTCTTCTACATCAACATGTGTCCCCTCTTCTCATGTCTCTTCTATTGAAACAGAAACAAGTGACCTAGGTTTGAAGCTCAGACAAGAAGTAGACCTTTTTACGTATAAATAGGAAGATTATCCTGAAGTCTGCAGAAGGATCTTTGTTCATACATTCTCTTCCCTTTATTCAGAAGTTTATGTTACGTTTAGCCTCTGTTGTAAAACACCTTGTGCTTTATCTAAGACAGCGAGTGCTACCTCTGTAACAGCCTCTACTGCCCTCTCTACTGCTTCCTGTGGAGTTTCTGCCCCCTTAGCTGCACCAAGTCCGGCAACGCCCCCATCCCAGCTCCCACAAAAGCAGTTGCCCCTGTAAGTGTGCTTGATGTAGCTACAGCTGTTCCTGCTGCAACCCTGGCTATATCTTGCCCTTTCCTCAAAACTATGCCTACTACTCCAACCCCCACTGCTACTCCCAATAGAGCTCCTAATAAGGCACCTGATGCTAAACCTGCCAGTTTGGTCAAAAGCTTGTTCAAATTGCTGCTTTTTGCTTTCTCCCTCACTTCCGTCTCTGGTGATTGTGTACTGTGCTTTTCCTCTTTTTGTATTTCTTCTGCTTGTGGCTTCATATTGGTGTAGCAGCTTCCTTTGTTTTTCTTTATCATCCTATCTATTGTCTTGAGTAGCTCTTTCAACTGGAACTGGTTGCTCCTGTATTCTTCCTGCTGGTTGTTGTTCCAGTATTTATTATCTATGATATGGCAGCGACCTCCACACTTATCCACGAGATCCCCAGCAAGCTGATTCTGGTGCACCAAATCCTTAATCGTCTGTCCTTCATCGAGCTGGTCACCATGAGTGAAGAGAACTGTTGCGTATTTGAAGACTTCTTCAGAAAAGTATTCACTTATTTTCGTGATGACAGCCTGTTCTTGCTCTGTGAATTTCTCCACTTTAAGCACAATGAGAAATGCATGAGGCCCAGTCGCATACTCTGAGGTACACCTTAATATCTCAGACTTCAGCTCCTTCTCCTCGGATATCTCTGTATCGAAGAAACCAGGAGTGTCGATCAGAGTGATGCTTCTTCCATTGACAGATTTGGTTTCTGCTTGACACTTTCTTGTTTCAGAAGTGAGCATGGGAGAGGTTGTGTACAGTTTCTCTCCAAATATGGTGTTAGCAAGGCTGCTTTTCCCTACTCCAGTTTTTCCCAAGATGACAATTCTCCAATTTGACACTGAAAGAGAATAATTACAAATCAAAAACACTGCACATTGGACCTTTGGTTCGTTTTTATAGACATACTAAATGATAATTTACTGTGAATTAGGGGTGCAACAACTAATCGACTTAATCGATTAAAATCGATGACCAAATTAGTTGCCAACTAATTCAGTCGTCGATTCGTTGGTGACGTCATCACGTGTGTTTTACGCGCCGATAAGCTCCAACGTTATCGGTCTTTTTATCGGTACTGGAGACATTTAAAAATATATGTCATATGTTTTATTGCTACAAAAACATTATATCGCAGTCTTGGTGTCTTATTGTTAAATCTCGTTTCTAATATGCAAAAAGACAAAAAAATGCGTCTATGTTCGGTGTATTTTCTATCTTTCCAATCCAGACGAGATCTCTCTCCTCCGTCTGTGTGCGAGGGGGCGGGGCAATTTACACACACGCGGCTGCTGCATGCAGCAACACACGGCGGGGATGGCGGAGAGAAGCGCTCCAAGGTGTGGTTAAATGTTACCCGTCTTGAGGTGGACAATGCTCCTTGCCAAGAGAGTTTAGCATGTAAGGGCGGTAACACGAGCAATGTGTCTAAACATTTAGCAAAAGTGCTCCACATTCAGACGGAGAAATGCACCGTCCACGAATAACTTTTACACGTCAGCAACACACGGAGTTAACAAAAGTATACAACATGGGTTAATGAATAGAGGTAACTGAGTTATGTATGTTGTTAAAGTTTCAGCTATTCTGTTCACAATTCTGTCATCACATAATTTAATATGATTTGTTAAAACATTGTTGTTTCTTCTGATGAGAAATATTATTAATTTAATTTAAATAAAAAGCAATGTTCATTTTGTTTAGTTAATTTAATAATATATGTATTTTTGAATCAAGTATTCATCTTTATTGTCTTCATTGCTAGTTTCCACATGCCTAAAACAACCTCAAGCTAAATCTAAAAGTTGACGGCTAAATAAGAGCGTTTGAGAAATTGTGCAAGGCATACAGTAATGTTAATAATAATAATTCCTTACATTTATTATAGCGCTTTTCCAGATGCTCAAAGCGCTTTACAAATACACATTACACATGTTTTTTTAGTAATAGTCTGAATAGTCGATTAATTGTTTCATTAATCGATGTATTAATCGATTATCAAATTAGTCGTTTGTTGCATTTATCCTCATTGACCAGAAAGCAGTTCATTTGCATAATAAGCCAAAGAAACGAGTAATGACATAAAAAGAGACCAACAAGCAAAATAATGAACGTTGTACTGTTATGTCTCCTACAAGACCAAAACAATAAGAAAAAAACAACAAATTTAACCCACTGTTAAAATATTTGAAAACAAGCATTTATAATTTACATTTCTGCATCTTGCAACTTATTGTGCCGTGTTCATATTCCGACAGAAATAACTGATTCACTTACCCTCCATGTTGTCAAAGATGAAGTAACTCTGCAGCAACTATAAGTTAGAAGGATGAGACTGCTGGAGTGTAGTAAGTTTCCTGTATTGCCAGTGTGTGCTTTTTACCCAGAATGCCTTGTTTAACTTTTACAGCTCCTGATGTAACTCTACCACATTCCTACACCCACACACACACACACACACACACACCACACACACCACACACACACACACCACACACACACCACACACACACCCACACACACACACACCACCACACATGCACGCACTTACGCACGCACACACACACAGCAATTATTAGCAACTTAAGAGTGATATTATCTTAGCTATTGTCTTTCTGGTTGTTCCTCCAGTACTTATAATTCAACTGACCATTTACAAGATGATTCTGTTGTACAAACTCCTCAAGTGTGCATCCTTCATTGAGCTTGAGTGAAGACAACTCTTGCATATTTTAAAACGTCTTCAATAAAGTTTATTGTTGTGCTCTGTGAATTCGTAATCTGAGGTACACCAATTTCCCAGTCTCCTGTTCCTCCTAGGATTTCAGTTTTTCTCGCAACATGACCATTTCCCTATTTGACACTTTAATGATGCATCCATCAATAATGTACTCCACATTTGTGTTTTGGTTGTTTCCATGTAAAAGGTCCACATAAACTAAATTATAATACCATGAGTGCTTCTTAACACCAGGAAGCACTCATAGCTTAATTAGCATATTCAGACACAAGATATTTGAAATTGGATGGACATTTTTCACTATTTTATTTTGGAAACCAAACGATCAATAAAGAAAATAAGCGGTGGATATCAAGTCTTCATTGCTGCAATGTTCAAGCCACAGCACATATTGTAACCACAATCTCATCACATTTCATAGCATGCTTCAAAATAATCAATACATTTGTTCATCTAAAAACATAATTTGCTCAAATGACATTATTTCAATTGTTTCAATACTGATGCCTGAAAAAAAGCTTATATTAACAAAAGATAATAAGAAGAATGTGAACAAATCTTAGTAAGGGTGTAATGCAAGGAAGTGCCTGTGTAATAAAGCAAATAATAAATGTATCTCCCTCAAAAATGTCTCTTATGCTGTTCCAGTGTGATGACGTTGTTGGATTTTACCAGCATTACAACTTTTTTTTGTCACACATTTTGTCAGATCTCACTTTTCCTCTATATACTTGTGTTGCACATTTAGCAGAGGTCAATTGACATTCAAGGTAAAGCGCTGCAAAAATGTAAATATACATAATGTAGGTGAGTTTTATACAAACGGGACATTGCATTTCAGCATTTTACATTAACTAAACGGAAAGGTTGTGCATTTTTTGTCAGAAATGCAAAACTTTTTTTCGAAAAGGCCACACAAGCTTTTAGCATCTTAAATTCTGCTTTATGTCTCCGAATGTGTCCCTCTTTATCTCTTTTCTTTTCAGACGCTAACAAACACTAGTCTGGCGGTGTAGGCCAGGTCAGCGAGGTAAAGCAGGAAGTTGAGGGCAGTGAGCACGGCCACTGCGATGAGTTTCGACGACGTTTGGCCTCCATGCTGGGACTGTTTGTCAAACTGGAACACGGGCCAGATGATGGTAGCCGTCAAGTACATGATAACCGCCAGGAGCCCGTAAGCAGACAGGAACTTGGAGAAGGGGATTGGGAGCCAGCCGGTGCACTCGCCTACACACAGCACCACCACGGCCATGGAGAGGATGAAGCAGATGCAGTACACCGCCATGCACCACTTGAGCGCGGCGTGGTGGTTGTACGAAACGGGGTCGCTGACCAGGATGAAGATGATACAGGCAACGAATGTCTGGCACACCTTCAACAGGCCGGGAGCGGTGGCCATGTACCCCGCCACCTCTCCCGGCCTCGCTTTAGTCAGGCTCACCTCCCCCATGTAGGCCACCGCCGCCAGGCAGGAGAAGACGGTGGCGGCGATGCGATAGCCGCGAACCTCGCCATATAAGCGCTGGTCCTTGAGGAAAAAAAGCGGGAAGATGACGGACGCCGAGAGGCAGAGGAGGGAGGCGTAGCAGGCCACGGTGATTGGAAAATTGGTCCAGGACACCGGGATGCGAGCCTGGAGGCCGAACACCTCAACCAGCAGGACCAGCAGGGTGCAGGCGAAGCTGAACACCCAGCAGAAGATGCACCAGTCAGACATGCCGCCGTGGTGCAGGTCGCCGCCGTGTGATGCAACACTGAACGCCACGCAGGTGAACAGCAGGGCGGCTACGCGCACCCATAGCCGCTGGGAGGTGGGGAGCACGATCAGTGGCATTATGGGACGTCACGTCAGTCAGGAATGGAGAGCGGCTTCTTGAAGGTGAGTCTTTAATACTGAATTTGAGGTCTTGTGTTGGCTGCTTGTCACACTCTGTAGATGTTGTTACATATTCTGCGGAAAGACAAAAAAGAGAGTGATTTGATTAAGTTTAAGGTCATTTTGATTTGATTTTAAAAACCTTGTGTGCTTGATTATTTCAGACTTGACGGCAGTGAAACAAAGTGAGGAAGACATGCTAATGGCCGAATACACCAAAACATACATTGATATCAACAATAGTTCAGAAAAGTTCAATTGTAACAATCAGACATCATGTAAACAATACTATAATTTACCAAAAAAGGACAGACCCTGTAAAATACACAATATTTCAATCTTGCCCAAGATGTGCAATAAACAGGTAGCCTACTGCTCCACCAATCGTACTCAATTTTTATTTTGGTTGTTTGTTTGTTCCTTTAACTTGTGTATAACAGATTTGCAATGGTCTCTGGAATCTCTTTGCAAACTTAAACTCAAGCCCTGTAAAAGCTGAAGAATGCAAGAGCTGTTCAAGCTGTAACCTGTGCAGATAAAGTATACAGGAAGTGGAAGTGTGTCTGCAATGGAGCTGGAAAGTCCCTTAGACTAAATGTGAAGTATGAGTAAACTCCAGTGTGCACTTACAGTTTGATATTGGTGACCTCAAGTGTGGTTTAAGTGAAGTTTTGTTTTCTCCCTCAGACAGCATTACAGTGTGTACAAGATAGGCAAGGTTAAACAGGCCTGAGAGCTGCAATGATAACATTTGAAAAGGGATGAACTGAATTAGCTTTGAAGGACATTTAAAGTGATAGAATATCTTATTGTTGCCAATGAGGAGCCACCTGCTTTTTCCTAGATATCATACAAATAAATCTGCATCAGGTTGTTTTAGGGTAGAGCCAACAGCATGAGGTTTTCCATAGTCATGCACAGACATGATGGCTGCCTTTTCCTGTCACAGAAACATGCTTCATATCAATAAAAGAAACCCATGTTTATCTTTCGACTGTGCCCCACTTGCTGTTTAAAGATCAAACTGCTGTCTAGTTCCCAGGTAAGATAACATAGGGAAAATGTCAAAAAAAAAGGGGGGCGAAACCTCCAAAAGGGGCGGGAGCTTTCTTTCAACTTTTGGAGAATAATTGGGCTTTTTCTTACACGTGGTAACAATTATTTTTGCTTTCAAAGAATATTGAAGTGAGGCAATGTGCCTTTTGTCGCAGGGACTCCGGCCCCTGCCAAATCTGAGTTGCAGTACTTTAAACGTTTCATCTCACAGACTGATCTCGGCCTGGTGATGTAGATTCACATGCAGACCGTTAGACATAACCTTGAAAAGCCATGAGTGCAAATCAACAGGTCCAAGGCCGGTGCATTGTTCATAGAGGAATTAGCTTCGTTCCTACTGCCTAACTTGAAAATTGCAAACCTAATTTGTGTTTTAGTCATTAACTCCATTCCCACGCTTCCTGTTCTGTAATGACTCGTCATCATACTCAGGAAGCAGCTAATGGCACATCTGCAGGAACCCACACTAGCAAAACAATCCAAATGCTTTTAATCACTTTAGGAATCAAGAAGTTACAAAAATACAGCCCACATATTGATAGATAATTTTAAGAAATCAACCTTACACCTTCTTTACCACAAGCTTTAATCCCTTGTATTTCGATGTATGGTGAAATATGTGAGTTAAAACAAACTTGGTCACCCAGTTTCCTTTCTGAGAGAGAGTGTGGTTTTTACCTGAGATAAATGAGAACAGTGGTTGTGTGGCCTCATGCCCTGCCGACAGGAAACCATACTTTGGTGTGTATTTTTTAGTTTGATAGTATGCATAGGCCTACATCCCATGCATGCCTGAGAGTTGGATCGTATATAAACCATCCTGAATGCTACCCTGTATCACTGTGTATAGTTTAAATGTTATAGGCTACAGTTAGCTTGAGATTTGGGAACATGCACAGCTTCTTAAAAGTAACATCCAGACTGTAGTAAGACATAGCAGCGTTATAATAAAACCAGATGAGATACGTTTACTTGAAGGGATAACAAAAAGCCTAATATAGCCGGCACTTAAAGAGGCTTGCCTTCCAAATAGCGGACATACCGCGCCCAGCCGTTGATATCAGCTCGCTTCTCCTATAAATAATAGACTATCATAAACCCTGAAAACTTCTACTCTGCCGAACATCTGAGGGAAAGGAAGTCTAAAGATTCAACTTACCAACTTTATTGGCTCGGAGTTGTCTTTCAGGTTATTGTTTTAAAGCGTAAAGTTCCTTGTTACACCGCGCATCTCTCCTCCACTCATACCAGTCTCAGCAGCAGAATGGATCCCACGCCCCGCATTGGCCATATTTGGTAAAGTGTTGAAACCCCTTTCCAAGCCTCTGTACAGTGTCATCGCAAATCTTCTCATATTACGTAATGTAAAATATATATATATGCCAAACCCCTTTACTCTGTGAGACTAAACCAAAATATCACTGATGATGTCATGTTGCTGGTGTCCCTAATCTGCTTCTTAGAAAATAGATATACTTTTTTGATCCAAAATTGGGAATTTATTTAGCAAAACCAGACTCAAAAACGTAATAAACTCTGATTTAAAAATGCAATTAAAGAACACTTTATGCAGTCCAAAGAGGTTATTGAGGTAAAATGGTCAAATAAACACTGTTTTTTTGTTGCATTATTCCTTTTGAAGGCGCTTTCAATTATTGCTAAACAAATTATCCAACCGGAATAAGAATTAGGCTATACACAATATGAAAAACGACACAAAACATTTTAATGCAAAGAATACACAGGGTTTACATGGGTTCTCTTAAAATTCATATAGTCTTAATTTTACATGAAGATTTTTCCTGCCATTTAAAAATAAAAACTGAACAAAGTAGATTTTTTTATATAAATCCTCTAAGTAAGACCTGTAGACTTTCTCTTTTAATTTGAATCTGAATCAGAATACTTAATTTCTCCTGGGGGGGAATTATGTTTCGTGACAGAGGCTCAATTTAAGAATGAAATAAAGCAAAAAATACGTACAAAAGGTAACATATAATACATATTTTTATAAACAAAAGTAATGAAAGTAAAAATGTTTACTGCAGGCTATCTTTATGGCCAACGTCCTGCAGTACCGCAGTCTATCCAGACGAGGCCACTGTTGCGCTCTGTTTGTCCGTATGATCATTGAGAACATGGTGGTGGATCAGCAGCCAGTCAAGACATCAGGATAACAACACAGCAGAGATCATTATTCCAAGAACTAAGGATTAAACAAAAGAAAAACATATATACATATATGCAACGACAACCCCTGATACTTCTAGCAGACCAAGACAGAGAGAACCAACCCTCGGAGTTTACCACTGAATTGTTTTTAGGGGAAATCAGGACCTGAGGTGGAGCTTTTTACTGGATTGTATTCTAGCTAGCTGGCTAACATGCAGCATTAGTGTTTAGACATTTGCACTAAAACGAGAGTCTGGAGATATCGAGCTGAAATTCGCATTGGCTGACACTATCTCGACCATTTCATCCTCCATATCTTCGCATGCAGTTGTAGTCATGCTGGCATTTCACCTTGCAGACATAGCTGGTTAGCTAGCTACCTCCGAAGGACCGACTCGTTGGCGCATGTGAAAGCCGAAACCACGGCGCTTTCGCTCGGCCTCAGGACCAACGCCATGCCGCGGGTTGAACTCGGGCCTTCCGTAGAGCTCACTTCAGGAAGCTAACGCTAGCTGGAAATAGCAGGCCGCTTAGGTCTCAACAGTGACTGTATGGTCGTCTTATCAAGGTGTTTTGATTTGACTATAGCCTAGTCATCTGATTAGATAAGTGCACCTTTACTTTTTATTCTGCTTTTCGTTTCTATAAGCCCAGCGGCTGTACTAGCTAATGCCGGCTAATCTGATAATTAGCTATCTAGCTCATAGGCGAGTATGCATAGCAATCATAGGTTGTTGTTTACATTGAAGACTACAAGATACAGTTGAAAACGTGTTGGATTTGTGTTTTAATGTACTGGGAAAAAAAAAGTGCGTTATTTTGTAAATGGTGTTGTTTGCCATTGTAAGCCACAGACACACCAGTACACTTAATATTGTTATCAAAATAACACTCATGTTAGATTTGAAACCCAATCCAAGAAAGCATATGAGTACAATACGTGCCACATTAAAGTATTGCTTAGCTTGTGTGGGATGTAAACAAGTCACATGTAAACAAGTCTGGCTGCGTTTAAGGTTTTGGTAATTTCATTGCAAGGTGTCACTCCATATCAACCAAGATGATGCTGTGCTGTTATCGAGACTCCAGCTATGCTCGTTAAATAAGTTGTTTTGAACATATCTGTTCAGAATTAGCAGTAGACAGACACTGAAAGGCATGGGAGTTGTTGACCTCCTGGTGCATAGCGAGACATATCAGCCATTCATTCATGATTGATGACCTTTGAGGAGGCAGACTGTCCTTTATCCATTTTCCACTAAAGCTGATCCACTGCATCAAGCCACTCACAGCCGTGTAGTATTTATTTTTGAACCACTATGTGACCTAGTGAAGCTGAGGACATTTTAGTTTTAGCAGCATTTTTGTTAAAGTCCTACTGACACATTGAACCACTGGGAGTGAATGGGAACATGAGGAACACTCTGTTTGGTCTGAACCAGCTTCCCAGTTGAAGATCTGATCAACAGAGAGACCCATTGTGTGGACTGAAAACTGAAGAGGAAAGAGACGATGATGGGGATGATGATAAAGAGGCCCAGTGACAGTGTTGATAGCCCACCAGGAAGCAGAGGAGTGTCACAAGGCTCCAGACATGAGTCTCCGCCAACCCACCTCCACACTGGACAGGTACGAGCCCACATCCGCTACACTCACACAGTTTCTGTGATTAGGGATACATCTCGATCCCTTGCTTAACAATGTAGTGCTTCCTGGTGACACTGAGGTCCAGTCTGGTCTCTGGAAAAACTAGTCAGACAGGGCCGTTTACTGGAAGGTGAGAAAACTGCTCTTTGGACAAGAAAAAAGGGAAAAATAATGTATGCATGACAATAGTAGCAGCCTCTTAAATATTACTTTATTTCCTACCATATAATCCCAACATTATTTATGAGAAAACGATAGTATCACAATACCTATGTTTAGTCACTGGTTTGACAGATGATTTACCAAAATATAGTGAATGATGGGGATACATGCTGTAACCATAACTGTGCAAAAGGTGTAGGCTGTCCGCTTTCAAAAGGTGGAATGCTTGTGGTCGCCCACGCAGACATTAAGCATATTTTAGCATCTTGAATCACCTAAATGAACAATATCACGTACTGTGAGCTTTAACAATAATGCCCTATGACTACTAATTAACATACTCAAGGTGTCTGAACCTTAACTCACTTACACAATCACGTATGTTCGTTTCTTTAATACCAAAGATAAGCAAATGTACATTTTATGATATCTCTTAATTTGATACTCCTGAAACCGCTGTCACCTAGTTCACAGCGTTGTGACGGGAAACACAGGGTTACGATTGGCCAGCCCTGAGGCATTAAAAAAAAAGGTAAACAAAGAGGAGTGGCATCTATTTTGGTGTGCTGCTGGTATTCCTATATTTACAAAGAAACAGCTACATCAAGAATTGGCTATATAATACACCTAGTTTATTAACCTACCACTTCATTTAAATAAATGCTTAAATAATACAATATTTGAAATTCATATGTTATGCATATATCACCACACATAGCTGCTGTAATCACTCAAAAAAAGGGAAAACAAATATAAATAATGTTAAAACACAAGGGTGCTAACATTGAAACAAGATCAAACATGCTTCATCTGTATAACAAATAAAAATCTAGTATGCAGTGGAACATTTCAAAATGTAACGTATATACCCTGGCCGATCCCCTAAATGCCTCGGCCGTGAAATAAGTAAAAAATCCCAACCCACATTTTTATGTAACATGTTTTGGCCGTTGTCACGTAACATAATATGTCGCAAAGTGGCTGCTAAGTCCCTGAAGGTTCAGGGTTCATGGTTCAGAGGGGGAATCGAGATCCGTCCTATTCGTTGCTTATATGTCGTGTTGTGACTTTTCACCTGCTGTGTTTATTACGTCCATACTAAAACCTAATGCACCGTATTTCATCTCGTTTGTCAGTCTGTGTTTCTGTTGATGCATCTTTGTCTTGGTCATATGTCTTTGCTGTTTCTCCTGCTGTCAACTTTTTCCTTGTGTGTGTGTGTGTGTGTGTTCTTGTGCTTGTGCCTACCACTGTGTCTGTGTGTGTCATGTGACAGCCGGGCAGCCAATAAGAAAAACGCCCGTCCGTTCAGGTAGGACAGCTGTCCAGAAAGAGCCAGGGTTTGGGGTTGATAAGGAGATGCTTACAGATTGCACAGCTGTGGCAGCAGATTTCTCAATGGCTGCGCTTGTTATGTCAGAGACTCTCTACAGGGAAACATCTACTAATCATCTTCATGATCAATTAGAGCGTCCATTTATTTGTATAACAATCTTAGTTTCCCAAAATCTTAAGTGTTATGTTCATATTGCTATTTGTTTTCCTTCTGTCTGATGCTGGGCAACTGTTTTGCATGCCAACTCATTCTCTAAACACCTGGTATATTTTCAAAGAATTTGCAGTGCTGATTGGCTCCATGTTGCAGCAGCTGATTATCTCCAGACCATAGTAATCAAACCCATTTATGGATGAATTCATACCTTTAACTGTGTTCTGCTAACCATTCATTGGATGGAATAATATCATTCACTCCATTATTCATACTGTGTGTCTTTGCGAAACACTCTTACAATCTGTACGAGTATAAAGGGTGAGATTTGGATTCAGTTTCTGTGTCGTTTTAACTGAATATTGATCCTCATGCTGAATTTCTTCTCTCTCTTTTCTCCCTTTTACTCGTCTTTTTCCTTCTTTCGCTTCAGCCCTTTTGCTGCTTGGTGAGTTTTCCCTTCGCTTTTCTTGTCGCTTCTCGTGCAATTTATAATATTCCCACTAGGGATGCACAATATTGTTTTTTTGATACCGATACCGATAACTTCCTGCTTCTCAAGACCGATACCGATAATAATATATATATATTATATTATTATCGGTTATCGGTATCGGTATATAATATATATATATATATTAAATGTACCTGTAGTTTTTGCACACCTGGTGTTAAAAAAAAGACTAGTAGTGAGCAAATGAAATGAGCATTACTACTATGAACAAAACTAACCCTGGGGTCGTCTCTGGCAAACTTCTTGCCTTTTTCAAAAGCCTCGTCGATAGGTAAAAGCCCCGGTGCCTTTGCAGCTGGCTTTGGATTCGCCGCTAGTTTAGTAGCGCAGGCGTCTTCGTACGCTTTTAACACACCATCGTAGCCATGGCGATGTTTCACGTGACTAATCAGGTTGGAAGTATTATAGCTCGTTGCCTTCTTCCCTCCTCGTGGAACTTCTGCATTGCATTTGTTAATACAAATAGCAAGCGAACTATCTAACTCTGAAACTTTGAAATAGTCCCATACTACCGACGATATGTTTGTTTACTGTCCTGGCTTCGCGGCCGCACGCCATTTACGTCATAGCCAGGCATGAGTTAGGGGAGCGCTGGATTTGTGAAGAACTCCCCTCTTCCTAAACCACTAATACACAGTACTGGCAAAACGGGAGGAGCCGAGTGAAAAACAAGCGCCCCTCGTCCCAATCCACCCACACCGCAGCATTTTTTTCCCCCAAAAAATATATTGTATATTATCGGGGCTATTAATACTTTCATCGGGTTTATCGGGATGACGTCATAATTCCTAATATCGGACCGAATTCCCACCACTCTTACACCACTGACACATCTGACCTCTGACATCCCTCTCTCCTCTTTTGTTACTAGTGTCCAACCGTAAGATTCCCCTCTTTCCTTTTAGCCTGTTTCTGTCTTTTCATTTATCTTGAAACTCCTTCTCTTAATTTATTCCCTTCAGATATTCCCTTCCCACTGCAACTACCCCTTGAGATAATTCAAATGTGTTGTTGTTAGGGCTGCTCAATTATGGCAAAAATCATAATCTCGATTATTTGGGTCAACAATTGATATCACGATTATTAAAAACGATTATCCATTTACTTTGAAAACATCCATTTATTGGAGAGAAAAAAATGTGAACAGTATTTTTTTGAACTTTAAGTATAATTCAACTGAATAACCGGAAAAAAAGAAGTAATAATAATTTTTTTTAAAGAATCGTTTTATTTCCATTACGTTGTTTTCATAATCGTTGCAAGCCATAATCGTAATTGCGATTAAAATACGATGAATTGAGCAGCCCTAGTTGTTGTTGTGTGCTAAACCTCGCTTCTCTTCAAACCAGGCTCAGCAGTCTGACCATCGGTGACTCGGAGCGCAAAGCGTCTGCCGCCCAGCAGAGAGAGCCGATTCTGGAGATCCCTGCTGAGAGTACGGGTAACGACAACCTCCCTGCTTTTGTTCCAGGATTCATTTCAAATGGGAATATATTAAATAACTCCCGACCGTCCGTCTGTCCTCCTCTCCCAGGCACTGGTCTAGTCCAGAGATGCGTGGTCGTGCAGAAGGACCAGCTCGGCTTCGGCTTCACAGTCTGTGGAGAGAGGGTCAAGCTGGTGCAGAATGTCCGCCCAGGTGAGACGATGCACCGCTGATCGGTCTTATCAAGTTCTCCAAAAAACTGCAATGTAAAGTAATTAAAATGGAAAGATAATATAAATAGATAGATTTTTATAATTAAATTGACGTGAAGTTGAGTGCACGCGCATAGCTAATGTGTTGATGCTATCAAAAGATCTAATTCAGTTATTTTACTAA
Source organism: Pseudochaenichthys georgianus (assembly GCF_902827115.2). NCBI lineage: Eukaryota > Metazoa > Chordata > Actinopteri > Perciformes > Channichthyidae > Pseudochaenichthys > Pseudochaenichthys georgianus. The sequence continues at coordinate 5,443,651 of NC_047520.1, forward strand.
GATGCTCCAATAGACTGCGATGAAAAGGGCTTCTTCCTCCTCGTTTCATGACATTATATTTAGTAAAATAAATGTTTTTGTGTAATTGAGAAAAAGTCTGGATAAATAGTGTTCATGTACAACATTCAACATGACCTTGATGGTAGGGAGATGATAATGAGTTATATGGTAGCACCCATATATGCTTTTTCATTTTCTTTTTGTCGCTGCTTTTAATTGAACTATTCATATCTTAGACTGCACTGTAACTTTTATCCATGTATTTTTTCTTTTAATGTTTATTTTATTAGCTTTTCTTTTTAATGACTGATTTTAAATGCCATTTTCTTAATGTCTTTCATTTTTTGTAAAGCACTTTGAATTGCCTTGTGTTGAAAAGTGCTATATACATAAACTTGCCTTGCCTTGCCCAACAAATATCTTTTTATTTTTGTTCATGATTTTCACTGTATGTCTTATCTTCACAGGTGGCGCAGCAGTGAAGGCTGGGGTTCATGAAGGGGACAGAATCATAAAGGTGTACTTCTAATCACAAATTATATTACATTACATGTCATTTGTGAGACGCTTTTATCCAATGCGACTTTCATACATCCAGTACTGGACCGAATCTGACGGTCGTTAGTTTTTCCTGTTTGTAATGTTCCTGTTCCTTTTCTCTTCCCCTCTCTCAGGTGAACGGCCAGCTGGTGTCCTCCATGTCCCACCAGGAGGTGGTAAAGCTTATCAAATGTGAGTTTGAAATATGATTGATGTGTTTGGGATATTCTGTTTATTTAGCATGTATTTATCTGACTCCATTCCTGCTTTTCTTTTTGTTATCTTCTCGCAGCTGGACCGTATGTCGCTCTGACACTACAAGGACCGCCCCTTTCAGCCTCACTTCCCTTAGAGCCCCTCCACACGGACCTCACCAATCAAAGAACGTCTCTGGGTGGGGAGGCCCCCCCGACTCCGCCTCCCCCCTTGCCGTCGGGACTGAGCAGCACCCCATCGCAAAGAATCACTGGACCCAAACCACTGCAGGTAAACCAATTTAAATTAAGAATTGATGTCATTTCCCAGCTGGTGTTTTAAGAAAAAATGAATATTTTACTCACTTTTGTGGACACCATCAGACAGATTTGTTGTACATTGTGGTTTTTTTAGGACCCAGAAGTACAAAAACATGCCACTGAGATACTCAGGAGAATGCTGGAGCAGGAAGAGGCTGAACTACAGGTTGATACACACACACACACACACACACACACACACACACACACACACACACACACACACACACACACACACACACACACACACACACACACACACACACACACACACATGCATTCGCACACACACACCATGTATACATCACTTCAGGGGACATTACATTGACTTACATGCATTTCCTGGAGACTTATCCTAACCTTAACCATAACCAACACATGCCTAACCCTAATCAAGTCTTCACCCTAAAATTAACCCCCTTGTTGCACCGTGCTGTTTGCACAATTAGTTGCATGGAAGTTTTGCAGCTAATATCTGATAACCACTTTGCAGGAGTTGATGGAGGAGCAGTTGAGAATCCCGTCGTTGTCACTTGGGGAACGGATAGAAAGAGCAAAGAGGAGAGCTAACCAAGTCAGGGTCAAGATTCAGCAAGATCTGGTGAGCAGGCGTTACTGTTTTATATATATTTGTTTTTATACTACCTGGAACCGTTTTAGAAAGGCTGAAAAAACATTACAAAATGAATTAATAAAAAACGTTTGTCCTGCCATAACCACAACATGTTTCAGGTAGTACAGGTTCAAAGGGTTTTACATCTGACCTATATGTCTATATGCCCGTTGTGTTGCCCCTGTTCGGCCCATTCAATCACTAATAATAGCTTCAATTGAATCATCTGCTGCTTTCTTCTGCTCTCCAGGACGGGACGCGATCAGATTGCGCCACGAGCTACGTCATAGCAGGAGAAGGTGCATCTCTTTACCTATTTAAGTAAACGTCTTACAAGCTAACACATTAGCTCTAATGATTAGCGTGCACACGTACTGGTCTCATGTGTCAGCAGGAAATACTCATACATTGTTAAAATGACTAAACACTTATGATTAAAATGCTGACATTGGATCTTCTGTTGTGGAATTCACTGTTTTACTTTCCTCTGAGGCCATAGACACTAAATGAATAACGATATGATTGTCTTTTTCTAATGGTGTAAAACGTCTCTGTGCTCTGGCAGGTCGACTATCAATGGACTCCAGCGAAGGCGACGTGGAGGTAGGCTGTTTCTTCGTCTTCTTTTAAATAACTGGTGAGGTTGCGTGTTAGTGTATGTGATGGTCCCACTCATCCCGTCCCCCTCGTCCTCCCTCCCTCCCTCCCTTCCCTCCCCAGGCTTTTGAGAGTCCCCACTCCTCCCCCTCATCCTCCTTCAGGACCCCACAACACCGCCGGCAGAACTCCGACACACACGCCCTGTCTGACTCGGTGAGATGGACGCACACTTTCAGTTTAATCTAGACGACGCCTAAAGAGATGTAGCAAAATCTCTTCTAGTCATTTCTCATAATCCTCGAGTGTGTGACTGAGTGCTTCTGTGTGTGTGTCAAAAGGGCGGGAAGGCGCAGATCATCGGCCCCGAGGAAGAGGATGAAGAAGATGACGGTTATGCATTTAACGAGGTGAGAAGAACACAGTTTTCTTTCCCCACTTCTATCTTTCTTTCTGTTCCCTTCATCTATAAACGGTTCCCTTTTCCTCCGTCGTCCTCTCAGATGGACGGTCCGTTCCAGGACATCGAGCTGTTGAAGTCACGGCCGGCACACATGGCGGTGTTCATGAGATACGTCTTCACACAGCTCCTGGACCCCAACCCTCTGGTCAGTCGACGATACATTTTATATCAGATTACAACTACATGTATTGGTGTTCATTTTGTCCACTATCTGTCATTTTAGTCTCAGTGAAATATTTCGTTTTTTTAAAAATGTAGTCAAGTTTTAATGGAATTTTACTCTTATCTTAAAAACGACTATTTTAGCTCGAGTCAACGTAAAATATTATTTTATTCTTTTTATTCATCAGATTATATTATAATAATAATAATAATGGGTTTTATTTGTTACGCACTTCAAGCAGTAAGCATAGAGCAAAATAAAACACAGTTAATTGTAAAAGCAGTAAAAAAAAAAAAAAGTCTAGTCACTAATCTTAGTCTACCTGTTTGTGTCCTTCTCACCTCATGATACACACGTTCAGTCACTGTTTCTCGCACTAACTTAACACCACATGTCATCAAGCGTCTTTGGGTTCAAGAAAAGCGCCATAGAAATAAAATGTATTATTATCAAACCGGAGTGTTGTGAATAAAATGGATTCTGCTGTTTCTGTACCACTGTTTATCTGCTTTCTTACATTGTGCGTCTCCACAGCTGTTCTACCTGTCAGTGGAGGCCTACCTGGGCTCCAGTCCGAAAGACGCTCGCGCACTCGCACCTCAGATCTGCTCCCACTTCCTGGACCCAGATGCTGTATGTCCCAAATTATTTTGGCTGCTGATGTGCAACGTGTTGAAACTATTTCTATTTTTGATTTTGCAGAAGTAAATGGTATGAGAAGAAGCTGAATGTTCACCCTACTTCTCATACCATTTCCTTTATCAGACACAGCCAGTCACACATTTACCGTACATCAAGATGCATACTTAGAATCAATATAGTTTACAGTGCCTGAAAAACATGCTTTTCCTTCCTTTAGCCCCTGAAAATCAAAGTGCGAGAGGAGTATCTCACAGATATAGGTAAGACGACGACATCGCAGTTGTGTTGCTGGCGAATTCACTTGTTTTGAAACGACTAGAAAATAATATCTGTGACAGATTCAATTAAAGGGCGACCCCCGCTGACATGATGTTGTGTCCTTGTCCCTTCAGAGGGTCGGCTTCACGCCTCGGAGGACATCAGGGGTCCTCTGTCCGAGCTGCAGCAGCAAGTGTTGCCGGACATCCAGGACCAGATCCAGGACTACAGGTACTTTACTGAAGGCTGAGAATACTCAATACGTTAAAGGTCACCTGTTATGCAAAATCCTCTTCTTCATGTCTCTTCTACATCAACATGTGTCCCCTCTTCTTCATGTCTCTCCTACATCAACATGTGTCCCCTCTTCTTCATGTCTCTTCTACATCAACATGTGTCCCCTCTTCTCCATGTCTCTTCTACATCAACATGCGTCCCCTCTTCTTCATGTCTCTTCTACATCAACATGTGTCCCCTCTTCTTCATGTCTCTTCTACATCAACATGCGTCCCCTCTTCTCCATGTCTCTTCTACATCAACATGTGTCCCCTCTTCTTCATGTCTCTTCTACATCAACACGTGTCCCCTCTTCTCCATGTCTCTTCTACATCAACACGTGTCCCCTCTTCTTCATGTCTCTTCTACATCAACACGTGTCCCCTCTTCTCCATGTCTCTTCTACATCAACACGTGTCCCCTCTTCTTCATGTCTCTTCTACATCAACATGTGTCCCCTCTTCTTCATGTCTCTTCTACATCAACATGCGTCCCCTCTTCTCCATGTCTCTTCTACATCAACATGCGTCCCCTCTTCTCCATGTCTCTTCTACATCAACATGTGTCCCCTCTTCTTCATGTCTCTTCTACATCAACATGTGTCCCCTCTTCTCCATGTCTCTTCTACATCAACATGTGTCCCCTCTTCTTCATGTCTCTTCTACATCAACACGTGTCCCCTCTTCTTCATGTCTCTTCTACATCAACATGCGTCCCCTCTTCTCCATGTCTCTTCTACATCAACATGTGTCCCCTCTTCTCCATGTCTCTTCTACATCAACATGTGTCCCCTCTTCTTCATGTGTCTTCTACATCAACATGTGTCCCCTCTTCTTCATGTCTCTACTACATCAACACGTGTCCCCTCTTCTTCATGTCTCTTCTACATCAACATGTGTCCCCTCTTCTTCATGTCTCTTCTACATCAACATGTGTCCCCTCTTCTTCATGTCTCTACTACATCAACACGTGTCCCCTCTTCTTCATGTCTCTTCTACATCAACACGTGTCCCCTCTTCTTCATGTCTCTTCTACATCAACATGTGTCCCCTCTTCTCCATGTCTCTTCTACATCAACATGTGTCCCCTCTTCTTCATGTCTCTACTACATCAACACGTGTCCCCTCTTCTTCATGTCTCTTCTACATCAACATGTGTCCCCTCTGTGGAAAGAGACTGAAAGTCTCAGGAACAAAGATTCTCTCTCTTTTTGATCCATTTCTATAAAAACCTGTCTGAAAATGAGCTGATCAGATTTTGCCCACTTTGTGATGTCATAACGATGTGTTGTCTTGTGTAACCATTAGCCAATCAGCAACCAAGGTAACCCCCCCCCCCCCTTTTCACCTGAATCTCCTCTAGAGCACCATTGAGTTCTTTGTAACCAAATGTCTCTCAGAGGGGCGTGGGGAGGGGCTCCTTATTTTCATCTGAAGTAACAGACAGAGAATCAGCACTTTGGAAACGGGGCTGAAACAGAGGGGATTATGGGTAATGCTGCAATGATCTGTTTGGTGTTTCAGCCAATCAGAGACAGGCTCTGTATATATCTGAAACCTATAATATCTTGATGAAAAACTGTATAATAGGGGACCTTTAAATACACATGGGTCCGTTGGATACGTAGAAGCACTACATGTTTTGCAAATAACATTTCAAAATTCTTCATGGGACGCAAAAGAAGTGCAGCATGTGCATGGCGCTACTGTTCGCCAACGTTAGCTTTCATCCGTGTCGATGCTAACGGCGTTGAAGTTGAGGGCCTTTACAGACGGTGTCTCTGTGTTTCGTAGGAACAAGCAGATGATGGGCCTCGGCTCTCTGTTCGGAGAAGGAGACCTGCAGCAGCTGGACGGAGACCCGGTGAAAGAGCGGCAGGTGGTGGACAGACAGGTCACCGCCCTCTGGGAAATACTGTGAGTCTGGGGCTCTCACAAATACAAACACGTGCTAAAGTGTGCAGATCAATTCGGTTTGTCTTTTAGATCTACACACACATCTTCACACTCATGCCAAATGAACACAACCTTGTTTCTCGGTCAGATACACCTGTTAACAAATCAAACATTGGTTTACTCTCAACATGTGGCTGTTATCATGTAGTGAATATTAAACCCCACACACTAAACCAGGCTGCTCCGCCAAGTGGCTCAATAAAATAGTTATTACAAAGCGACAGGAGGAGTTCTCCCAAGCTATCATAACAAAGGTCGGCAAACCTGGAGACCACATGACGTTCCCTCCTTCGCCTTTACACACACACGGGCCGCTTCCCATCACATGACTGCTGCACCGCAGTCTGTTCCTCTCACCTTTTGCTTACACCTGCATTTAACGGTTGAGGCTTTAAACTGGATATCGCTTGTTATTTGCTGCGTTGCGACTCAACAGCCTTTTTATGTCTCTCTCTCTGTTCCCGCTCCAGATCAAAGCACGAAGAAGACAGAAGGTACAACCAGTGTTTGCTTCTTTCTTAAACACCTTTTCCGTGTTTGTTTTTCATCGTGGTCTTTTCTCCTCACGTCTCCGTGTTTGTCCTCTCTCTCATTCTCTCTCCGCCCCCTCGCAGTTCTCCCCTGGCGTCGGCCGTTCACCTTTACCTGCGGCATTCAGGTATCAAGCTAAGAGACTCCAAGGTCTTCCCTGGGCTGAGCACAGAGAAGGAGAAGTGGCTCGCCTTTTTAAAGACGAAAAAGGTAACTGCCCTCTAAAGAACATTATATATAAAGCTATAGTGAGAGGGCAATGTCAAGTTGAATCCACTTTTTGTTTTAATTGAGCACATGTACAAGACCGGCTGTTATAAATGTGAACATGGGCATCCGTTTTATTTTTCAAAAATATCCCCCCGTCTTAATTATGCAAACCAGAACACATTCTGCAATGTGTGTTTACAGAATCAGCAAAGGAAACAGTATTTTATTTGTAAGCAGTGCTGTATATATCTTCTGAGTTTAACGAGGTGTAGATCCCTACGAGTCATTCTGAGATAAGTAAAGCTTGGCTGTTTCTTAAGTCCATTGATTTGTTTGCCTCTAAACTGTGTCCACTTAAACATAACTGGAGCAGCAATTTGGGTTCAACTCAAATGTATTTGCATGGCTAACAAAACACAATTGAATAGAAGTCTATGAAAAGAATGAGGTGTGTGTGTATATATATTCATATATGTTGATTATATGACATGACTGACGCTTCCTTTCCCCTTAGCTGAGTGGTACCAAGAAAGAGAAAGATGGAGAGGATAAAAAGAGAAATCCCATCCTGAAGTACATCGGGAAACCCCGGAACTCCTCCCAGTCTAGTAAATACACACACACACACACACACACACACACACACACACACACACACACACACCATGTATACATCACTTCAGTGGACATCACATTGACTTACATGCATTTCCTGGAGACTTATCCTAACCTTAACCAGAACCAACACATGCCTAACCCTAACCAAGTCTTCACCCTAAAATTAATGATATGTAGGTCCCCACAAGGATGGTAATGCTAGGACACACACACACACACACACACACACACACACACACATGCTCTAGTGCACTGCAGATGGCTCATGCCGGTGGCTTCATTTAGGGATATTGTTTTTCTATAAATCATTATTATCTATAAATCATAATCTGATATCTGAGCCCAGTTCAAAGTCAAAATGCTTCAATATGTTTGGTTTATTCTTCAATGCATCGCGCTCGTCTCACAAGTGCATTACCAGTATGTAATATGTGAACATGAGTGTGTGTGAGAGGTCCTGGTCAGCTGACGGTATCGGTTCAGCGGCACGTCGCATCACGCGAACACGGACAAGTGATGCTCCCTCTCATTGTATCCGTCAGACGATATTGATTTATCTGTGCCCTCTGTCTGCCCTTTTTTTTTTTAATTGTTTTTCCATTGTTTGTTTATTGATTTCTTTATTGTGTCTTGTGAGTTCATTGCTTCTTTTTGGTTTCTTTTGGTTTTTTAGCATTCCATGTCCCGTTGTCACCCACCGAAGGTATATCTTTTGTTTTTTATGCCATTGCACTGTTGTTACATTTTTGCTTTTTCAACATACATGGAATGAATTCAATTTGAAGACCTCGTTCTATCCCACTATCGTATCGTACTGTACAATAAAGCAAAACATGTGTGTGTGTGCAGTCCGTCCTGGCAGTGTGAGGAACATCATTCAGCAGTTTGAGAACCACACGGAGACGGGGGAGGAGGGGGGAGACCCCGCGGACCCCCCGAGGCTCTCCACCAGCAGCCTGGGAGAGGACAGCATGGAAAGGTACTCCATCATCAGAATCCCTGTATTCGTCCCACTGAGGGGACATGTGCGTTGTTACAGCAGAAAAGAGCCACAGACGGCTTAATGTTACCTAAGAAGCATGCTTACTAAAGATTAAAAAAAAGTTACACAATTTACAAAATACACATCCTGTAACAGTTCTGAGGATTTAGCAGCCAGGTATATATTGCACAGTTTTTAACGGTAAATATACCGTTAAAAACTGTGCTATATATATATATATATATATATTAGGGCAGCTCGATTATGGAAAAAATCATAATCTCGATTATTTGGGTCAATAATTGATGTCACGATTATTAAAAACGATTATCCATTTATTGAAAAGGAAAAATGTAAACCGTATGTTTTTAACAGTTGATTACCCTGAACCTTAAGAATAATTCAACTGAAAATCCAATAAAAAAAATCGTTTTATTTCGATTATGTTGTTTTCATAATCGTTGCAAGCCAAAATCGTAATTGCGATTCAAATACGATTTAATTGAGCAGCCCTAATATATATATATATATATATATATATATATATATATATATATATTTCACATAGTTGGTTGGTATTTAACAGCAATGGGTGTTATAGTCTGTGTTATTGTGTGTGTGGGGGGGTATACCAGGGGCCGTGGTGGTTAAATGGCTGCTAAATCTGACCGCTGTCATGAAATGTATAATCCGCATGTTGCACCTGATTTCAATGTTGCTATTTTAGTGATCATTTGTTCTCGTTCTCTCCTTCGCAGCCCTGCGGTCTCGGTGCGTCTGGCACGCAGCGAGTCGTTGAAGGCTCAGGGTGAGGGCCGTCGGCGGGGCGTCGTCTCGGGGACGGAGTCTGTCCCTCGCTCTCGTAGCGACGTGGACATGGAGGACTGCGGGGAGGAGAGGGAGGGGCCGGGCCTCAGGCTGCTGCAGCACAGCGCCTCGTCGTCCGCGTCCAGCAGCTCTGCACGGTAAATATTGGAATTAGTGTTTTTTTCAGGTAACATCATGGAACTAAAGTCTGATTTAAGAGTTGATTATATTTCACATCATTCATCCAGATCTGTGAAGTAACTAAAGGTAGTCAAATTAGCATATTTACCTCTGCATTTTAGTGGGGTAGAAGTACAATGAAGCAAACCAATTGAATGACTCGAGTGAAGTACAAATCCTTCCAAATTGTAATTAAGTACAGTGCTTGAGTAAATCTGCATAGTTTTTTTACACCACTGGGGATATGTAGCTACATAAGCCTCCAAGGGTCAAAACTCACCCCTTTCATTTCAAAACACCCCGGAGGTTACCCCCCCCCCCCTCTGGAAGCGCAGATTCTCACCTCATGCAATCTCTCTTTCTCACACTCAGGTCTCTAGAGAACCCTACACCCCCATACACCCCTCGGTCTAGACGCAGGTGAGTCCTCCCGGTAGTTGATCAGTGATCAAAAGTATTTATCTGGCAGACAATTAACCCTAGAGGTGTCAGACGTCTTTTCAACATTGAAGATGAAACGGTTTGGTTCTCAAGAAAGAAATGGCCGCTTCAGTCGCCCTACAATGTTAGATATGTTTTGTATAGAGTGGTGCAGTGATGACGTATTTTTGTAGGCCGACCCGGAAGTAAGCTGCGCATGGGTTCCCTCGACAAAAGAGCAGTGGGATTTCTCAATAGGATTTTGGAAAATAGCTTGAAATAATGTCTGTGGAAAACGAAGCTGTTTGATAAATGCACGTTTTGTTCAGCCGGATAATCTCCACATGTCTACCCTACTTTTATACATTTCAAATCACAAATCTAATCGCCAGAAGCAAAATGCTAACGTTATGCTATAAAGGAACTACAGCCGAGTACAGTACAGCTATTTTCCAAAATCCTATGGAGACATCCCATTGGCTCTGAGACCAGGGAACAGGAAGTGGTAAAATGCTAACTCACTTCCGAGTTGCAGGCCTTGTTCCTGCACCACTCTATTAAATTGGTGTGTGTGTGTGTGTGACTCTGCAGGAGTGTGGACTCTCCGCTGACCCTGCTGCTGGACGCGGCTGCCCTGGAGGAGGAGGTGTCCGACGGGCAGAACTGGCAGGACACGGTTACTCCTCAGCTCCTCGCTACGCTCAGTCCCCGGGAGGTGGAGAGACAGGCGGTCATATACGGTACGAGTCAAATACACATGAGATTTTAAAATGATTGTTATTGAGAGACACAAAACTCAAGCTCAACATCCTGTGCAATGATAAGGGATTGCTTTTGTTAGGATTTTATTCCTTTCATTTTAGCGATATTCTCTACCTGTTCGGTTCTTTATTGATACTCTTTTTTACATTACGTTACATGTTACTTGTTGGATGCTTTTATCAACGACATGCTGACTGCAGTGGGGTTTGAACCTGTGCTCCCCTGATCCGAACACCAACGCACTATCCACTGCGCCACACTACTCTTATCGGTTATTTTTCACCACTCGATATAACTAAATGTTGTTTCTTTAGCAGCAACAGTAATGTTTACGGTATCAACAAATATCTCACTGGAAGCAAAGCTAAAATGTGAAGTTTGAAAAGGTTGAAAGAACAGACAAGCAATGTATAGGAAATGTTTCCAACTGGCAGCCGTTTTAGCTTGATTGTAACAATTTGCTGAGATTTTGATCGCCCCCCCCCCCACTCTTCGTTTTCTTCACCTTCAGAGCTGTTCACCACCGAGGCGTCCCACCTGCGCACCCTGAGGGTCCTGGACCAGGTGTTCTTCCAGAAGATGAGGTCCGTGCTGAACTCTGATGAGCTGGCCTGCATCTTCCCCAACCTGCCCCAGGTCTACGAGCTCCACGGTCAGTGAGCGCGTCCAGTTCTTCAGCCACACGTGTCTTAGATAAGGGCGATTCCTGCCCTCGTCTGGTCGTACATACAGAGCGTTTGATTACAGGTACAGCTGCATAGTTCTGCATGTGTGCTGCTTTACGACGTCAAGACAATTTAGGCTCGTTTCAAAATAAGAAATACAACTTTTGAAATAGTGTAACTTTAATATGAGGACTGTGTGTGTCTCCATGTGAAATGTAACAGTGTCACTGCGTTCTGCTTCTTCTGTTTGCACAATAAAGTGAGTCGTACTTTGAGTCAACATGCTTTCAGGGCTGTATGTGCGCTCGGTAAATAATAATAAGTGAAGCAAATACTAAGGGAAGGTTGTCAGCGTAACAATCTCAGCCTGCAGATTTGTTAAGTCAATATGTACTCTGCGCTTTAATAAAGAGACTTGGACTAGCGTTTAGCATCGTCTGTTCCTTGTGCTTTCAGCCTTGCCGAGGTGAAAGCCTTGTCTTAATGGTATTATCTGAAATGATGTAACGGATTCCGACCGACATTAAGGTTATGTTGTTTGTCTGTATTTTTACTTTGTTGTTTCTTTGCAGCGAGTCTATGCGAGGCGATGAAGAAGCGAAGAGAAGCCCCCACCGTTCAGGACATCGGGGACGTTATGCTGGCCAGGGTGAGCAACGATCATCACCTCCGTCTCGTCCGTCCCCCATCATTTAATACTCCGGCTTCTCTTGTTAGAAGGTTGTTTATGTGCAGGATTAATATAACGAACGTTACACATACTTCACACGGTCAGTCGAGGTGGCTGAATGGGCATGTAAATACACACGGGTCAGAATACAGATGATACAGGGATCACAAAGAACAGCAATCTGAAAGGATATGACGTGGGCTGCTACACTTTATAATCTTATCCCGTCAGCTTTCCTTTAGTAATGTATGTTAGTTTTTCTAATGTAACACATGCTGACGGATCCTTCATATATTTGTTCTCATGTTTCCATCCTATAGCTCTTGCCCTCTTCAGGATTAAGTGTTAACGTGAAGTTTGTGTTTCCAGTTTGAAGGGACGGCGGGAGACGAGTTTCAGGAGCAGGCGTCGCAGCTGTGCAGCCAGCAGTCTCAGGCTCAGGAGCTCATCAAGAACAAGCAGCGCAAAGACCCTCGCTTCGCTCACATCATACAGGTACACACACACACACACACACACACACACACACACACACACACACACACACACACACACATACCATGTATACATCACTTCAGGGACATTACATTGACTTACATGCATTTCCTGGAGACTTATCCTAACCATAACCATAACCCTCACCCTAATCAAGTCTTCACCCTAAAATTAATGATTTCCCTCATGGGGACCTCCAATTTGTCCCCATAAGGGAAGCCAGTCCCCACACATGACTATGTAAACAGATTTAGGTCCCCACAAGTATAGTAATGCTACACCACACACACACACACACACACACACACACACACACACACACACACACACACACACACACACACACCATTTTGTGACTGACATGTCCATGCTCCTGTTCCCAAATCAGTCAAAGATAGATATCAGTGCTCCAATTCTTCCTTATTATTCATTGAGCTCCTCTGCTCTTGTGTTTCACCGATTTTTAGACTCTTTCTCAATAAGTGTTGTGCAGTGGTCTAATATATGCCTCTGATATAAGTTGTTCTTGTGGATTTATATTTGATTTGAGTTTCAGACACTTTTACAAACGTACTCACAATTTTACCTTCTGTTTTTCTGATTTTTCCTTCGTTCATGTAGATTTTAAGACGTCAATTTCAATTATTACATTTGAAATATGATCTGATGCCAGTCGATCTTGATTTAGCATGTCTATTAAGATGCCTATTTAATTATGTTGGCATAAGTACAACTGTTAGAGTAAAAGTAGGGTTTTGCACATCTTTTTAGTTTCTAATTGGTACTGATAAAAAGTTCAGATTTGCACATCTCTCTCCGTAGATGTTTCTTTGCCTAACGTCTTATTCTTTTTGTTCAGGAGTGTGAAGCGAGTCATCACTGTCGGAGGCTGCAGCTCAAAGACCTGCTGGTGTCTGAGATGCAGAGACTCACCAAGTACCCCCTGCTGCTGGACAACATCATCAAACACACAGAGGGTGAGGAAGCAACAGATACATCAACACAGAGAACATGCCAAAAAAGTAGAATTCATAACGTCAGAATTGTTGATTTTCAGCCGGTTCGTCGGACCTCCCCTCACTTCAACGTGCCCACGCCTGTTGCCGAGGGATACTGCTGGCGGTGAACGAGGACGTCAGGGAAACGGAGCACCGGCAACGCCTCAGCCAATACCAACGCAGGCTTGACGCTGCGCCTCTATTCAAGGTAATCAGATAATCCATGCTGGTTTAACGGTAGCTTTAGTATTTTTGCTTCTTGCTTAATTTACGATCAATTTCGAAAAATGGTCAGTCACAAAGAAAAAAGGAAATATGGTCCAGTTAGGGCTAGGTGATATATAAACGATATGTATATGAGACTAGATTGTTTGTTTACCCACTCTATACATACTCTACACCAGTGATTCTCAAATGGGGTACGCGGACCCCTAGGGGTACGTTGGGGTACTGCAGGGGGTACGTGAGGTTAAAAAAAATAAAAAGGTTAATTAAAAATATACCATGCATGATTACAAAAATAATCTTAGTACAATAAGTTAAATGGAAAATACAATTGTATATAAAATATTTCTAGAACCACTAAGGGGGTCCTCATATAAACATGTTACATTTGTGTATTGTATTTATAGTTTTTAATAATATATCATTTTGTTCATTGGTTTGTTAAACATATATTATTTCAATTGAAAAACTCCTTGGAAAAATCTTTTTGTTCATGCATTAAGGAGTTAATACATCAGACACTGAGGGAACATCAATCTATTGTAATTATTTATATAGGCTTTTTCTGTCAAAAATGTCCGGGGTCGGTCAGGGGGGTACTTGGCTGAGAAAATGTTTCAAAGGCGGTACATTACTGAAAACAGTTAGAGAAGCACTGCCTTACACTATATCCACGTAGCTCATCATTTATTAAATGCTCGTTAAAAAAAAGATATTTATGATTTTCCTCATGTTGCCCAGCCCTTGGTTCAGGTTGAAAATACGACTTTTAAGTAAACCCTTATTTATTTTTCTGTTTCTTACTCCGAGTGTTACTATACCAACCTGCTATTTGACTCAATGTGTGTTTTCCTCCTGTCCCTCACAGGGTCTGGACCTCACCACCAAGAGAATGATCCACGAAGGTCCTCTCACGTGGAAAGTCAACAAAGATAAGCAGATAGGTCAGAACCTCCCTGTGGATACATACACTCATCAGTTTGTTTGTGTGCCTCTTACTCACATTGCCTGTGTCCCTCCATCAGAGATCCAGGCGCTGCTGCTGTCGGACTCCCTGGTGCTCCTGCAGCGGGGCCCGGACGACCGGCTGCTGCTCAGGTATCCGTCCCGCTGGCTGGGGGGGGGCGTGGGGGGCAGCGGGGACAGCAAGACGTTCTTCAGCCCTCTGGTGAAGCTGGACTCTCTGCTGGTCCGCTCCGTAGCTACAGGTCAGGAACGCTGAACCTCAGATTTAATATTCCCCTCTGGCTTTTTGGATGATATAATGTATGTAATGGTGTTGTGATTTCTCTCCAGATAACAAAGCCCTCTACTTGATCAGCACCACAGAGAGGCAGATCTACGAGCTGGTGGCCGGGACGGCGTCGGAGAAAAACACGTAAGCTCTTTCCCAAGAAATGTCTACTTTGTTTAATTTAGTTAGACCCATTGAGAATTACAAGAGAGACTTAAATACACAAGTTGAATCAATAAAACTAAAACAAACGGTGATAAAAACAATATATAGTATAGTCTGTGAAAAAATCGTCGTGATTTTGATAAGATTTCTGAAAACCCATTGGCGTATCAAACTACATTATACACTGCAATCCAGTCCTAATATATTTTTCAAAAGAATCAAAGATGTCTTTCCCAGATTCTGGTGTTTGTGCTTATTGAGCTTCCGTGTGTTACAGCTGGAAAGATTTACTTGAAAAGACCATCTCATCGTCCGGCGGTTCATCCCCCCTGATCAATCACGGGTCCATACCTATATCGTGAGTAATTCTGACGTCTATGAATAATATATAAATAAATCTGTTCCTTTGCAACACAGTTTTGTAATATGTCTTCAATTTAATTATGTTCATGTCTTAATACATTTGTTTACTCCTTGCATATGCTCAATGTACATTGTGTATGTTTTTTCTACAGCGCCTCCAGTCTGCGCAGTGCGTCCCCAGTGTCAACTAGCAGCAATGTGTTTGCAGGTAATTGAATGATCATCACCCCAAATATGTTAACTGTGTGGAAATGTAGTTTTTGGTTGAGTCACTTCGTTTTTTATTTTCTTAATCTTCTAGACAACTCAATAACGGAGCAGTCCGATTCCATGGAGACTCATTCCTCCAACGACGACATTGTGCTCTCAGCACACACACCGACTGACCAATCAGAAGCTTTCATCTGCGGTGAAGGAGAAGCAGTTGGTGTGGCCGAGGCCGCTTTACAGGACGGTGAGAAACAAACACATCTGTTTCATTTGTAATCATCCGATAGGAATTTAATAAAATCACAACCATTATAGTTCATTCTAAATATATTATTTATAAATACAAGTGGAAAGTGATATACAAACTTTTTTTTAATTGTTGTTTGTTGTCGTCTCCACAGTTGAAACCCTAAGGCAGCTCATTTTACGAGATTTGGACGAGGACGGTTGGAGCCACAATTCAGACGACACGCCCACCAACGAGACGACCAATGAGAGGAGCTCATTCACCGAGAGGCAGCGGCCAGAGTCTCTGGAGACTGTCCTCAACTTCAGCACCAACGAGTGGGAGGCGGAGCCTGAAGAAGAGGCTCCGCCGCTTGACGCTGAGCAACCCAGCAGCGTTCAGGTCGTGAGGAAAGGTAACGGATACATCTTTAATCTTCCCACAGGGCTGGCTGTTTTAGGGTGAAATCTGGGTGTCTTTAACGGCTGCCTTCCTCCGCATGTTTCTCTTCACTTGGGTGATTCATTAATTTGTTTCTCACACACTTTATTTTCTCTTTTTCTTCTGTCTGCTTCCACT